>NC_056736.1:316529813-316537313 GCF_019279795.1 Protopterus annectens | reverse complement strand
TCCCGGTCAACAAATGTAAAATAAATAAATAATTTTGTCAATAGACAAATGCTGTCAGGAAGCTATGTACCCCCTTGTAGAAACTATGTTAGAAACAGCTGTTACAGTTTTTTTGGAATAAGTTTCAGAGGGACGAGTTTTATATTGTGAATACCAACAATGTAGACTAACAGCATTTGCAAATACATATATATATATATATATATATATATATATATATATATATATATATATATATATATAATCTCATAGAAAAAACAAGTTGCAACAATCCAAAAATATCCAATTTTATTCCAGCAAACAGTATAGAGACATAAAAGAAAGCAGTCAGGCTGAATTTTCAAAGTAACAAACCAGTTTCACCCATTGGCGTCATCAGTGCAATATGGAAATCAGCAATATAGTGGGTTTTTAAATCCCAGCTTTAAATAAACAGCATCTTTTAAAGTAAATTTCATAAATATATATTTTTTATAAATATATTCTTTTCAGTTATAAGTCACTAAATTATTTCAACCATAGTTAGTTTATATTTCAAAAATGCCACTCTTAAAAACATATATACAGTATATATGCACCAACATTATTATATATCTCGGTTAGCATTTTATCTAAATATTCAAATATATCTATAGTAACTTATATCTGAAAATCAACCTTTTAAGTGCCAATTTCTTTACCCACTGCAAAATTCAAAATTACTTTAACATTACTAAGTAACAGATATGAAAAACAAACAAGAAATCATACATGTGTAATATGCTTAATTCTTCACCTGTACCAAATTAAATACACTATTTACTAACAATAATAATTAAGCCCAAGTCTATATAAAGCCCCCAGATTAATGATCCACAATTTATCCTTTTGGTAAAGTATTTTATGTTTTGAAATATTACACATCCCTTCACCTTCAACCACATCAATGTCCGCAAAAATAAAATTTGCATCTGGATGTTCTAGTTGGTCTTTATATAAAACGCTCCTACCATGTTTATAGTTACTATCACTCAAATGAACCACTATTCTTTATTTAAATGTGCCACATTGCTTACTGCCATATATATTACCCATTCAGTATTACAGCTAAGTGTATAATGTCAAAGATTTTACAAGTATTTATAGAAAAGGATTTAGTTTTAGAAATAATCTTACAACAGACACAGTTACCACAAAAAGTGCTACTCCTTAGCAGGTTTTCCTTACTTGTATACCCGCTGTTCACATTCTTTTTAAAACCCGAAAGGTATTCACCTCTTTGGTAAACAAAATGGCAATATTCATCAAGACACTGCTCAAAAAATGTATCAGTTTTATGAAGATAACAATATTTATTAATTATCTCACAAATTTTAAAAGTATTTGTACCAAAAATGGTTATAAATCTAGGTACAGATGAGAAATCATTTCCTTCAACATTCATATTCCAAGATCTTACCAAATTATCCCTAGACTGATTCACAATTGTAGCATATGCATCCTTAACCAATCCTTCCCTATAGCCTCTTTTAATAAATCTAACTTTATTTTAGCAGCCTCTGATTCAAACAATTTAGTCTCAAAAGTTGTGCTGTAGGTATATGCTGACTCACATGATTGGGATGATGATTAGAAGCCTTGAATATTGAGATTTTTGTAAACTGCTTGTAAAATAAACTTGTAGGAACAGTGCTGTCAATCAGTTTTGTCACATTAATATCTAAAAACTCTATGGTAAATAAACATATTTTACCCAAAAATGTTAAACCAAAAGCATTTGAATTCAAATATTTAACAAAATCCTTCCAGATATCAACAGGACCAGACCAAACACACCAAAAGTCATCAAGAAAATGGCATCACATATTTAAATAGTTCTTGGAAGGGTTAATTTCATAATAGATTACACTCATCTCCAAATATCCCATAAAGAGGTCCACATATATAGGAGCAAAGGTGACATACACTGCAGTGCCTTTACCTTGTAGATACCAATCTTTCTTGCATCTAAACACATTATGTTCCAGTACTATACATAACAATTTAAATAGAAATTCAACATGCAATTCAGAATACAGCCCAGAATATGTAAACCAATATTTTATCGCTAGTAATCTCCCTTCATGCGGGATACTAGTGTACAAAGACTGCACATCTAGTGTACATAAATATGAATTCTGCAGTACTTGCATATCACTCATAAGTTTCAAAAATTCATTGGTATCCTTAATGCGAGTTCTCACATACTGTAATAATGGTTTCATTTGGGACTCCAAGTATGCTGACAATGGTTCAGTAAGGGAAGCACGTCCAAAGACTATTAGTCTGTCTGGAGGATTGGTTTCCAATTTATCAGTCTTAGGTAAAATATAAAACCATCATGATTTAGGATCATCCACTAACAAATTTTATAATACTGTTTCAGATATAATACCATTATTCTTAGCTTCATTCAAAAATCTTTCAATATAAGATTTAAATTCTGCACCTGGGTCAAATACTAGTTTACAATAAGACACAACATCATTTAATGGTTTTCTAGCCTCCATGTCATAGTCAGCAGAGTCCCATAGGACTACTGCACATGCTTTATCAGCTTTAACAACAGTGTGTTCATTGTTACTTAAATTATTTAAAGATATTTTTTTTCTTATTTAAGTTATTAGCATAATTTCTAATATAGAACTTAGTTGAGTGTGTGTGTATATGTATGTGGATATGTAAACATATACACACACAAGCAGATATATATATATATATATATATATATATATAGGTTCTATTCAACCCATCAATGTGGAAATTTCTGAACAGAAAAAAGCTGGTACAGCTGATTGAAAATCAGCTGATCGCATATATCAGTTTTTTTTTCTGTCTAAGATTGTGGTACAGAGGGGATCAGTTAATTTACCCTTCCATCACTGTAGTGCAATCTTGGAGTTGGTATATATAACATGCCACCCTCCCCATAGAGTTTGCTTTTGTCTTTCAATGTAGAATGCTTTGAAACTGTTTTAGCTGCATGGCAGGCATTTAAAGTTTTGACTGTCTGAAAGTCTGTCACAGACTCATTCATATATATATATATATATATATATATATATATATGTGTGTGTGTGTGTGTGTGTGTGTGTGTGTGTGTGTGTGTGTGTGGATGGATATTTGAATAATCACTCATGAGTTTGATTGAAACACAAAACATCAAATAAGCTCATCAATAATTACCATTTATCACCATTAAAATTGCTACTACATGCATCCATCAAGTCACAACCCACTTTTCCCATTTTTGCACATAGGGTCGGGATGTCAATTCAACAGTGACTATGACAATCATCAAAAAAGTAATCAGTAATCACAAATGTAAACCAAGAAGTTTAATTTGCAATTCCAAAATTCAAAAAACACAAGGAGAAATGCAACACTCAAATAATTACAAAAATTTTATATACACAAAGTTCTCCAGTTTTCGTCAGTGTAAGCAGTTTCCTCGAAAGCTTTGTGTACATTAAATTTCTGTGATGAGTGGGTGTGCTTTTCATAGTGCATTTCAGTTAATCTGTGGGAGACACACTTGGACATTGTATCTAGTTTTGTTTTTTATGTTTTTCAACTACCAAAATTAAAGCAACTTTTACATGGGGGCTCCACCTCCAAAAATTACAAACTTAAAGAAAAAACAAAAGCCCTTAAATTATTTAACAATTGATCTAACAAAGTTCAAACATTATATAAATCAACCAACTGTACAATCGACAAAAACACCAACAATTCAGGAAACAATACATCACATAACACATACACACGTGCACACACAACACACATAACATGTATTTACCCTGCCTTAATGGTCTGACTCATGACTAAAATGAGTAGATGGGGCAGTCTACTTGCCTAAGTAATGAATAATAAATAAAATAAAATGAATGAATAAAAAATGTAACTTGCTTACTGAGTTGTAGCCAAAGCTTTTTATTTAGTCTTTTCAATCTCAATTATTCAATTAATAAAAGAAAATAAACATGGGTTGCTACCCAACTTGCCTTTCTATAGTTTAAATACTTCATAAATAATATGGGCTCATTTATATTGATGCCAACTTAAAGTAAATAGTCTCTATTTTGCCAAAAATAGTTTCTCCATTACATCTGTAGCACAGAATAAAAAGTGAGGTATTATACTGTCTACATCACTTATAATATTATCAGTTTAATCAGCTTGCTAGCATGTACCTCAGGAACAGATTAAAAGCCAATCTTTTTCCAGCAAATCCTATTAATAACTTATCTGTTCAATTCACTTGTTTAATTAATCTTATCTCATCAAATAAGGTAATCAAAATAAACACTGTTCCTTGATTTCTGCTGAAATAATTACACAATAATTCAAAGGTAATTAATCACAGTTAAACGAAGGACTGTCAGTGAAATGCTATGCAAACATTGGAACACTTTAGTGGTTAAATACTTTTCTAAATCCAAGTTAAACAATGATTCATTAATTACGCTATACCACACAATGGAAAAACTATATCCGAAGTAAAAGACTTGAAAACCTTTTGTTTCACAAAAAAGACACAAATCCAATGTATGCTATTCTTTTATTTCAGCTCTTCAATCTACTTAACTATGTGAGTAAAAATGTATTCAGGTGTCCTTTGTCTACTTCAGGTTTCTCTCCAGGTGTTTGTTATTAATATGAAAATGGGGTAGGTTAAAATTTTTTCCATTTTGTTATTATTCGCTGACTCAAGACACACTACCACACCTTTTTCATTTAAATAATGTGCATTGTTCATGGCGGTTTGTTGTAGTTATACACAATGTAATAGCTACATTTAAAGTGAAAACTTGAAAAATTTGAATTCCTCCAAAAAATTATGCAAATACATTGCATGCCACAGTTTTTTCAAGCTCCTTAGTTAACTACAAAAAGAAATACAGGTTTGTTTGTATTGTACCAAAATGAAGAAGGGTTACCCTGGGATTCAATAAAGCCTATACTAAGTGTACACTGTTCTGAGTGAACAGACAACACAGGCATAACTCACACCTTCTTCCTCCTAATTTCAGTTTGCCTACTGATTTTCTTGCAGCTTTAAATACTGACAGGGATTTATAGAGGTTATCACAAACTGTAAACTACACGTACACTTAGTATAGTCTAAGTCACCAGAAAGCTCAAAAAATGTGGTAGGGATGTTCTTGAATACATATCATATACACTTTGTGAAAGTGTTATTGAATGTGGTCCTTAACCTAAAACTTCCATTTAATTTTTTATTCCATGGCAGAAATGTTGCTACAGTCATGCATACTGTTACAACCACTGGAAGTGGCCCAGTACAAAGCTCTGGGAAACATACTAAAGTTTTTCACTTACTTTGGCAGACATGGCTGAATGAAATATAGTGTGCTTCTTGAGAATGTCTTGATATGTCTTTCACTGATAATGAGGCTAAATGAAGAGATTTCCAGCTATAAGGTAGTGACTTTCCAGTTTGCAACTCCTGTTTCAATCGATTTTATTTCCTGCATTGTCCATCACTTTCGTTACTGTGGTGGCACAACAGATAATACAGTGCAGACAGACATCAGTTACCCCATCTTTTTTTCAAAAGGAATCTACCTCCAATGATTTATTATAAATGCACTTCCTCAAGCTGCTGCGAAACTGAGGTCAATTAGCAGATGTTGATTTTCCAACACATAACGTGCCCATAGTTAGACAGTATTGTAGCTCAATCGAAAGCAAACTAGAACTAGCACTCTGTAATTTGTCTCAATTTCTCATCTCATCATTCTTATAATGTGGACATCATATTCAGTGTACGTATTTATGAAGTGTGCTGCGGTAGCGTTGTTGCCTCACAGTAAGACGTTGTCCTGTTCGATTCTCAGCTAAAGCGTCTTCTGTGTGGAGACATGCGTGAATGGGCGTACCTTCGTTGAAGGTTGTGCATCAGGGCCAGCAACTTGGCACGTAAAAATCTACTGCCAATAATTAGCGGACCGGAGTTCCGCTGTGGCGACCCCTAACCGGGAAAAGCCGAAATACCCAACAACAACAACAACAACTTATTTATGAATTAAATGTATCATGTCTCACATTAGCAGCATTCTTCCTATGGCAATGACTAAAGTCTTCCTGCCCTGAATCACTTAGCAATAACAAAGAATGAATGACCACTTGTATTTTTTCTCTTCCAGCAATATACCGGTATCCTGTTCTTCTAAGCATGAGTCATCACAAACTTAGAACATCAGGCATCATTCCTAAGGTGCTGTCTCTGATACGGAATCAAGGATACAATTTTCAAAGCTCATCTTGGCTATTGGTAAAACAGCTATTATACTGTCAGTCTTGCTTGCAGGTTGCAGTTTAGCAGCGACAGGCAGCACAGTTGCCTTTGTTGCATAAGGCTATGGGTTCTATTCCACCACCAGATAGATGGATTGTTGACATTACAGTATAAAATAAGGGAGATGCTGCATTCTTGAGTGTATTCTGCTTTGAATGAGACATTAAAGTGAGGCCTCATCTGCCTGAGTTGGTGGTGCATGTAAAAGATCCCAAGGCACCAATCAAAAAGAGAAGGGAAATTTTCCTGATGCCCTGGCCAGATTTGCCCTAACAATAGCATAAACACCACATTGGGTCTCCCCTGAAAAGAGGTTACTTGCCTAGTGGGACTAACCTGGTCAACAAAGGATAAATCATCTCCTTTCAGCTTATCCCGGTTAGGAGTCGCCACAGCAAAACAACAGTCTTCAGAACAATTGGCAATGGAGTTTTAAGGTGTCAACTTGCCAGCCCGGTGCCCAACCTTCCACAGAAGGCACACACATGCACACACTCACACCTAGGGCCGATTTAGAGTGTCCAATCCACCTACGGCATGTCTTTGGGATGTGAGAGGAAACTGTCAACAAAGGATAAATAAAGAAATTAAATAAATAAATGAGACACAACAGACTAAAGCACTGTAGTAGAGGAATCTTATAGCACATCAATCTGCTAAAGCCCATTCATTAAAGACTGACCAAGGAAATACGCTGTCAAAAAGTGTTTTATGTTAATAGGAAAGTCCCACATCCCCTTTGAACAGGAGGCTGTACCTGTGCTCCCTTGATTTACATAACTATGCTGAAAGTCTTCAAGCCTTGGCTGATTGTTAAAACAATTCTGTTAAAACAGACTTAGTCTTTCAGTCTCTAATCATCAAGCTTATATGTAATCAAAAAAATACTAAAACATTATATGAAATTGCACATTTAATTTTAGAACTATAAAATGGTAAATTCATATGCTAGGTACTATGTATGAACTGTAGTGAATGGTGACCAATAGTGCGCCATTATTGATCATGAGTGATACTGAACTGGGTGCTTCTGTGAGACTAAATATGTATTAATTTCTTCAAAGTCAGTATCCACATACCAATACCGAAAGTACAGATCCAGTCCTATGGTTCTTGTATATATTTTTAAGGAATGTGAAAATTAGGACAACACAGGACTG
>NC_056736.1:316434813-316524813 GCF_019279795.1 Protopterus annectens | reverse complement strand
TCTCCATTATAACTTTATTTCACAACAAATGATCCTTTGTTCCATATGACTTTCTTTCATTACCGTTTTGTTATATTGCTATGGTTGAGTTTTCTTCCAAATGACTACAAACTTTGTCAGCATCAATTCCAGTGTATACTTTATATGTCGTTGGAAGGCAAGTTATTGGTCTATAATTTTTTGCCAAAAAAAACACACAAGAGACTGGAGAAACGGTCACAATCAAATTTTACTATGCTTCCTAGTACTTCGGCATCAAGCCTTCCAGGGAATGATTCATCATGAGGACAGTGTAAGGTTAAATACAATTCACTAAAATAATTACTCAATTAGTGAGTCATGGTAATACAAATGCATGAGAACCAAACAGTTGAACTGAACAACAAATATATGCTTAACAAACAACATCTATTGAACCTGAATATTTTTCCAAAGAACTAATATAATGACATTTACAATACATTTTGTGAAAAGTACATAACAATAATACATAATTCTATACATGTAAATCCAATTCCATATTGAGACCATTAGGCCATAAGGTTCCAAAATTTATAATATACCTACTTTCCATTCTAAGGAGAGTATGCCCATAGTCAACATCCATTCTAAGGAGAGTATGCCCATAGTCAAAACCCTGTACTGCTTAAGGCTTATTCAATACAGTAAAAAATAAACCACTGGTATTGCCATTATGGACAGCATGAAAATGTTGGGCAACAGGGTTATTCAGCCTCGCATTTCTCACATCCCCTCGATGTTCCATAATCCTTCTTTTAACCATCCTTCTAGTTTGACCAATGTACCATCTTATAGGCTGACAATTACATCCAATGGCATAAACAACACTACTGCTACTACAATTGTAGGACCCTAAGGCCTTAAACCTTTTTCCATTAATCAGACTCCCTGAGATGTTTTTAACCTTATCACATACCTTACATTTCCCCAACTGAAAGTACCTACTGTACACACATTCTCATCCACTCTGTAACTAACCTTAACATTAAATAACTCCTTTAGATTATGAAATCTACTGTGTGAAAATATAACCCTGCCAATAAAAAATGTACCAACCTCATCATTCTGTTGGATGATAGGCCAAAACCTATATACCAGTGCTTTTAATGTCTCCAAAAAAGGAGAAAATTTATTAACAAAAAATATATCATCCTCAGAAACATTTTTGGAACCTTTATGCCCATACCGTTTTCTATGGCCTAATGCCCTTGAAGGGATAATCTCACTTCTGGCCCTATCTTCAGCTTTTCTCAACACCTGCCTAGAGTACCATTACCCCCAATGCGCTTATATTCTCCAAAAGGAAGAGAATTAAACAAATGCTCTGGATGCATACTATCTGCACTCAAACAATTGTTAGCTGCTGTTTCCTTATAAAACTGTCTGAAAGATGCCATGTTATTCTTACCAACAAAAAAATCCAAATCTAGGAACTGTATATTCTCCCTATGAGCTTTACAAGACAATGTAATGCCATACTGATTCTGATTAACTTCCAACAAACTGTTCAAAAAGGCTAGTTTCCCCTATACATACAAAAAAACAAATCAATATATCGTTTGAAGACTAACACTTATAGGAATACATAGTTTGCACAGAATGTGTATCTGTCCTCAAAACAACCCATGAAAATAATAGCATATGATGGGGCATATGATGCCTCCATAGCTGTACCAGCTTTTTGTAAAAAAATAGGAATCCTCAAACATAAAAATATTATGATTCAGTGCAAATTCTAGAAGCTGTAATAAAAAATTAGTTCTAAGACCTTCCCCCAATAACTTGGCTACAGCTTCCAGACCCCATCGATGGGAGATGTTAGTATATAAAGATTTTACATCCACACATGCCCAACAATATTCCTTCTTCCATTCCATGCCTCCCATAGGATCAGACAGCTTTTTACCATTTTTAATATGTGAGGGGACATGATTCAGATGTTCTTTTAACTGTGCATCCAGAAATATCCCTACATTGTGGAGGTACCCCCCCCCACTGCTGCCTTGGTGGTGGAGTGCTTTCTACAATTTTTAGTACAACTTGCAGCTTCGCTCTTAAGTAGGAGTACTGTTTTTCCGGTTATGAACCAGCCTGGTGTCTGTTCAGTGTCCATATGCAAATAGTTCTTACTCATGGCTAAATATTTATGCAAAGATGTTAATACTTATAGCCAAAAGTTAGGTACTGCATCTGGGCCTGGAGATTTCCAATTAGGAGCTTTTCTTAACTTTGTTTCAATCTCTCTGGCTGTTACTTCATTCCATTTCATATCCTATACATTTGAACTTCTTATTCTTTCTCTCACTTCTTTTATCCATTCAGCATCTTTGTTATTTTCCACAGGATTTTTATAGATATTTCTCCAAAATGTATCTATTTCTTCTTTTTCTAGTGGTGTTTCAATTCCTTTTGCTTTGTTTCTCAATTCTCTATAAAACTTTTTTTTGGGATTTTTAGGAAGTTCCAGAAAACAGATGATGGGGTAGTAAAGAACATTTCTGGTTTAAACTTGGGATGGTTGTGTGTTGTTTTATAAACATGCTGTTTAAGTGGATTTGCGAGATGTCGGGTTATAACAATTGTGAGATGATCACTGAGAAGGTCAGACACTATACCTGAGGTGATGTACTTGCTAGTGTCTGATACTAGGATCCAGTCTAATAAAGAATTTGATGCCTTACTATAATGTGTGGGGCTATTGATTAGTTGTGTGAAAAGTACAGTTTTGTACCTACCATAAATGTGGATGTTCGAGGATTCCATTGCTGCAGTCCTTACTAGTGGGTATAGTCCGCATCCAGTCGGCTCAGTCTTTTCTTGCCCCAGATGTCAGAAAAAGACAAGGCCCAAAATACCTGCACCAAAAACATGTACAAAAATATAAGCATGTAAACTCACCTACACAACCACCCCTAAACACAGAGGGGAAGGAGGATGGAATCCTCGAACATCCACATTTATGGTAGGTACAAAACTGTACTATGTTCTTCGCTTCCCATTGCTGCAGTCCATCCCAAAGCAGAGGTAAGGAGGCTGGCAAATCATAAAGAAGGAGGAGCTGACAACATGCCTTGCAAAACAGCTGTGGCAAAACCAGCCCTAGACAGATAGGAAGGTGATAATGCTTAGAGAAAGTATGCACTGAACTCCAAGTAGCTGCTTCCAAAATATCCTTAGTTGCCACCCCCCGTAGAAATGCTGTTGAAGTGGCAGTAGCCCTAGTGGAATGAGGCCTAATCCCAGCTGGAATCTCCTTGCCATGATGGGAATAACAAAATGCAATGCAAAAGCCAATCCACCTAGAAATAGTTTGTTTTGACACAGGCTTGCCCTGTGAACTCAAAAAGAAACAAACAACTGCTGAGACTGCCTAAAATCCTTAGTCCTGCTTAACTAATAACGCAATTGCCTGTGTACATCTAAAGTGTGCAAAATCATTTCCCTTTATTTTGGGGGTCTGCATAAAACGTAGGCAAATGAATAGTTTGGTTTAAAGCCACATTAGAAACCACCTTAGGCATAAAGGAAGGATTAGTACGTAATGATACCTATCCTTATGGAAAATCAAAATGGCTCTACTGCCATAAGGGCCTGCAACTCAGACACCCTTCTTGCAGAAGTATTAGCCAACAGAAAAGCAGTCTTCCATGACAAGTATTTCAATTCAGCAGTATTTTCCAACACAAAATTGAGATCCCAAGCAAAGAAACTGCTTGAACAAAGGATGCGAAAACAATGATCATAGTGAGAAATTGCTGCAGCATGAATCTTAATAGAAGAGAAGGACAAACCTTTGTCCAATAACTCAGTAAGGTATTGAAGAGCCGCACTCAAATTAGGCTCAGAAACCTGCAAATTCTTTGCTGTACTCCAAAATAAAAATCTCTTCCATTTTTCTAGCTTCCATAAGTACATTTAAAACTTGTTGAGGAAGTTGAGACCTGCTGTGCTTCAATACAGAATATGCCAGGCTGTTAGATGAACAGAGTGAAGCTTGACATTGAGCAGATGACCATCCTGCTGAGATAACAGATGAGGAATCAGAGGCAAAGGCCATGGAGGCTTCCTTACCAGACCGGGAGAGGGGGGTACCAGTGCGGAGGCCAATCTGGAGCTATCAAAATCATCCTTGGCCTGTCTTGTCTGACCTTTAATAGTACCTTTGGAAGAAGAGGTAGAGGAGGAAAGGCATACACATGAAGGTTCTTCCAACTGAAAGACAGAGCATCCACTTTCCAAGCTGTGTGATGAAACCCCTTTGTGCAATACTGTGGCAGCTGGTGGTTTAGTGGAGAAGACAGATCTATGTCTGGAGTTCCCCAAGACACTGTCAATTTTGAAATACATGAAGATCCAGTTTCCACTCGTGGGATCCATGATTTGTCTGCTTAACACATCTGCTAAGGAGTTCTGTGCTCCTGGCAGAAACCTTGCCTGAAGAGTTAGTTGCAAATCATTGCTTGCCTGCATAGAGGATAAGAATGTGTTCCCCTTGCTTGTTGATGTACCACATGACAGTTGTGTTGTCTGTTAGAATCAACACCTGCCCTGGAAGAAGTAACTCCTTGAAAGCCATTAATGCAAATCGGACTGCTAACATCTCCTTCATGTTGATATGTAGATGCTGTAGTCTGGCAGGCCACTTGTCTTGTATCCACTTTCCATTTAGATGAGCTCCCAAGCAATGTCCGAGGCATCTGTCGAGAGTCCTTGTTTAGGTGACATTCCTGAGCCCACCACAAAATTTGAAGGCAAGGTATTATTTGAATGACAGTGTCCAAATCCTGGCAGTGCTGTGTCCATACATTTTGAGATACCATTGTAGCTTCCTCATATGCAGTTTGGCATTGGGAAGCACCAGAATACAAGATGCCATGAACCCTAATGCTTGAAGGACTGTCTTTGCAGTCAGACTGATGAGATAATTGAGGGAAGTAAAGTGATAGACTCTGTTGTTTGTCCGGGGTTAAAGGCCATCTGGGCTGCTGTATTCAGTCTCACACCCAGAAAGCACATGTCTTGAGAGGGTACTAGACTGGACTTTATTTCGTTCACAGAATACCTAGGCATCTTAGCACTGCTATAACATGTTCCAGATGCTGTACAAGGTCTTCCTTTTCCTGAGCCAGAAGCAGGCAGTCGTCCAAGTAAGGATAGATTTGAATTCCTTGAAGCCTGAAGTAAGCAATCACTGGAGCCAGAACCTTTGTGAATATTCTGGGCGCAGTAGATAAGCCAAAGGGCAATGCAGAGAACTGATAATGAGAATTTCCATCCTGCAACTTAGCCTTATAGGCACATGAAGGTAAGCTTCCTTGAGATCTAGAGTTACCATCCAGTGATCTTTGCCCAGCAGAGGTAAAAGCTGTTGTAACGTCAACATCTTGAACTTGGGAATGTCCAGATAAGTGTTGAGGAGAGATAAATCCAAAATTGGTCTCCACGTGTTCCCTTTCTTTGGTACTAGGAACAAGAATAAAATTGTGATACAGGGACTGGCTGAATGGCCCCTATCTGGAGTAATTGAGAAACTTGCTTGTGAGCCTCTTTTCTTTGTGGAGGAGGAACGTGCCTTTGAAAGGGGGCATTGTATGGAAATAAAATCTGTAACCGTGGTGAATGACATCCAACACCCATTTGTCTTGAGTAATTAAATCCCAATTTTCTTTGAAAAGAGACAGTCTTCCTCCCAAAGGAGCTGCCCAGAAATCTGATGGCTGGCAGAAAAGACAGGTCATTGGGTCTGTTTACGAAAGGACTGACCCCTGCCCTCACCAGAAGTCTGAGCAGGAACTCCCTGTTCTAGGCCTAAGAACCTTGAGCCCTGCCCTACCACGTCTAGACCTACCCCTAGACTGGGAATCATAAGCAGGATATGTCCACCCCTTAGCAGGCCAATTTCTACTAAACTTTTGTGGCTGCACCTGCAAAAAATCTTTAACAGTTTGCATAGACTTAGCTTTGTCCTCCATTTTCTTTAAAACTGCTTCCACAGGCGATCCAAACAACACATCAGACTGTAAAGGAGCATCCAAAATCCTTGTCTTAACATGCTCAGCTAAATTCTGATCCTTCAACCAGGCATGCCTGCGAAGAACAGAACTAGTAGCGCCACCGAGGAGGCCTGTACAGCATCAAAACCACATTGCAAAGAATGCTTACCCACTTGTTCAGACACATGAACCAAATCCAGCAACTCTTTACACTCAATACCTCCTGCCAAAGCATCCACCTTAGATTGTAATTGTGAAAGGAGGTAATTCTGATATTTTAGCATGTGAAACTGACAATTCAATGCCCTCATGGCTAGAGTGGAAGAAGTATACACTTTCTTTCCCCACCTATCCAAAGCCCTTGCCTCTATCAGTGGGAACAGGATTTTTAACCACAGAAGCTTTAACACCTTTAGGGCCTTGAGAAATAGTTTCTGGGTCCGCCCTGGGACTCTTAAACAAATACTTATGAGCTTCGGGCACCCTATAATACCTATCAGGCTTAACAGGAGCAGGAGGCAAAGAGTCAGGGTTCAGGGAAGCCTCTGCAAAAACATCTTCCACCACATTTAAAACAGGAGGAATAGCCAAGGGCCTATGCTGGGGTAAAAACAAGAATTCCCTAAGCCTTTTCTGGAATCAGAGTAATCCTGGCCTTCCCATTTAAAGTGCTCCCTCATGGAATGCAGAGTTTCTGAAAATGAGAAATCCTCAGGAGGAGTAGCTGTAGGAGTGGAATCATCCACATCAGAATCAGAATAAGTAGGATACTCCTGCAAGTCTTCCAGAAGACCCTGAAGCCTCTGAACACTGTTCAAAACTATCAAAGTCTGGTTCCACCCTAGGCCTCTTATCAGGCGGGGCATAGTACCTCTAATCATAGTAATCAAATCTTCTGCCATTTTAAGCATATGTTTCTTAGGTACAGAACCTGAAATGCTAGGAGAAGCCCCCACTGAAGCTAAACTAGGCCTACCTCTCAAAGAAGTTTTGGCAACAGAAGGAGAGCTCTAACTACCTTGGGAAGAGAGGGAAGAACAGTCACCTGAGAAGCCCCTCAGCCTGGCCTACCTCCTGAGAGGGCACATCCTGTAACAGTAAAGTTTCTGCCTGGGACTCTATGGAAACTCCTGGCAAAACCTCTGGCTCCACTGAGCCACCTAAAGAACCTCATCAACCCTAGGCAACCTTGTGTTTGTCCTTGCGTTTCTTGGGCGAAGCGCGCCGGAGCATCCGATGGCATTTTATAATTGCAACGCTTCCCAAACACTAACTTGGCACAGTCTAACCTCCTTTTAATAGTGCGTTTGTTAAACCTAGCACAAGAGCGGCAACCAACAACGTCGTGCTCAGGCCCTAAACAAGGTATACACAAGGTATGGTAATCCCTATGAGGTATCTGTTTCCCACAAGAAATACAGTTATTCACTTTTTCTGACATCCGTAAAATGCTGAGGCAAGAAAAACAAAAATGTTCCAACTCTGTTTCGGTCTGAAACTCGGTTTTGAAAGATTTCAGAACGCCAACCTGCACTCGCAAAACTGCTTCTGCATCGGACCACGAAAAGACTGAGGATATGGTCATGCGGTACCCAGACTAATGCGCCCTGACCGACGTCAGCCTTATACTCTGGTATTCGGGCCGACTGGATGCGGACTATACCCACTAGTAAGGACTGCAGCAATGGAAGACGAAGAACATCCAAGTAAGTTCACACTAGATGTAGAGGAGTTGGAGTTTATGTCCAACCAACTGATATTCACATCACCTAGTAGTATGTTTTCTTGTGGAATTGTTATGGATATCCTGTGTAGGATATGTTCCAATATAGCTCTGTTGTTGCCAGGAAGGATGTAAAGGACAGTAATACATATATGTTTATAATTGTTTAATTTCAGGAAAGTCTGTTTTCTAAAGGGTTGAAGTTTGTCCCCCTAAAAAATGTGACTATGTTGATACGTTAATTGAATTTAGGTTATAAATTAGGAAGTTAAACTTGGCCTTACATTTCATAGGTAAATACCAGAATAGTAATTTAGAGACATTTAATAACACCAATGATATTAAGAAGAAAAGCATGTTTAATCCCCCTTTGAATCCCACCCTTAGTGTTATTGAAAAATCCATTACTGATGAAATTTATGGCTTACAGGTAAGGTGTACAAAGAAAAGTTTACTTTACAATAATTTAAGTAAAGCTGAGAAGGTATTATTTGATAAGCTTAGAAATGATAAAACCATATGGATTATGAAACCTAACAAGGGCGGGGGGATTGTTTTACTTAATGCTTTAAAGTATAGTAAGGCTATGCTTGATACTTTTAGGGATGGAGAGACTTACATCCCTATCTCTATTAATGAAATGAACATCAATTATCAAAGAATAGATTATTTTCCAGAAGAATATTTATCAGATGAGAGAATCTCTTTGGACATTTACAATGCATTGAGAGTAAAGAATCTGGTAGTAGCTACCAGTTTTGGTATCCCAAAAATCCATAAAAATGTGGAAAAAGCACCCTTAAGACTGATTGTAGCAGGATGAGGGTCTAAAACTTACCCTCTGGGTTTACTTATTGATAGATGGTTAAAACCTATTTATAACAATGTGGACCATGTTATTATTCACTCCTGGGATTTTTTGGGGAGACTAAAAGCTGATCTTTGGTCACACAACATTACTTTGTTTTACCATTGATGTGGTTGACTTTTCTTCCATACCTAGAGTAGAAGGAATGGATTATTTTCACAATAGCCTGATTAGATTTACTTCATTCAAGAATGACAAAATAAATTTGATTTTGGATCTAATGGCCTTGGTTTTAGATAATTTTATTTTATTTTTTGAGGGGAATATTTTAAACAAGTCAAAGGTGTTGCCATGGGTGTCTCTTTCACCCCTATTGATTTTAATTTGGTGCTTCTTAACTGGGAGTTAAATTATATTTTTAGATGTCAATTTTACAAATGTATTGAATTGTACCGTCAGACTTCTGGATTATATTTTTATTTTATGGAATGGGTCGGATCAGGATATTAGTTTTATGTATTATATTAATAATACATCATCTGTTGGCCCAGATGACATACCTGTGGAAGCATGGAGGTTTTTAGGTGAAATGGCAGTGGAGTTTTTAACCAGATTGTTTAATGAAATCTTGGAAAGTGAGAGGATGCCTGAGGAATGGAGAAAAAGTGTTTTGGTACCGATTTTTAAAAATAAGGGTGCAGAGCTGTAGTAACTACAGAGGGATTAAATTGATCAGTCATAGCATGAAGTTATGGGAAAGAGTAGTGGAAGCTAGGTTAAGAACGGACGTGATGATTAGTGATCAGCAGTATGGTTTCATGCCGGGAAAGAGCACTACAGATGTGATGTTTGCTCTGAGAGTGTTGATGGAGAAGTACAGAGAATGTCAGAAGGAGTTGCATTGTGTTTTTGTAGACTTAGAGAAAGCATATGACAGGGTCCCTAGAGAGGAGTTGTGGTATTGTATGAGGAAGTCAGGAGTGTCAGAGAAGTATGTAAGAGTGATACAGGATATGTACGAGGGTAGTGTGACAGCAGTGAGGTCTGCTGTGGGAGTGACAGATGCGTTTAAGGTGGAGGTTGGGTTACATCAAGGATCAGCTCTGAGCCCTTTCTTATTTGCAATGGTGATGGACAGGTTGACAGACGAGATCAGACAGGAGTCCCCGTGGACTATGATGTTTGCAGATGACATTGTGATCTGTAGTGAGAGTAGGGAACAGGTGGAGGAGAGATGGAGATATGCTCTAGAGAGAAGAGGAATGAAGGTCAGCAGGACTAAGACAGGGAGGATAGAGGAATGGTGAGGATGCAAGGAGTAGAGGTGGTGAAGGTGGATGAGTTTAAATACTTGGGGTCAATAGTTCAGAGTAATGGTGAGTGTGAAAAAGAGGTGAAAAAGAGAGTACAGGCAGGATGCAGTGGGTGGAGAATAGGAGTGATTTGTGACAGACGAGTACCTGTAAGAGTGAAAGGGAAGGTCTACAAGAGGGTAGTGAGACCAGCTGTGTTATACGGGTTGGAAACAGTGACATTGACAAAAAGGCAGGAGTTTGAGCTGGATGTGGCAGAGTTAAAGATGTTAAGATTTGCACTGGGTGTGACGAGGGTGGACAGGATTAGGAATAAGTATATTAGAGGGTCAGCCCAGGTTGGAAGGTTTGGAGACAAAGCCAGAGAGGCAAGATTCCGTTGGTTTGGACATGTGCTGAGGAGGGATGCTGAGTATATTGGGAAAAAGATGCTAAGGATGAAGCTACCAGGTAACAGGAAAAGAGAAAGGCCTAAGATAAGGTTTCTGGATGTGGTGAGAGAGGACATGCAGGTGGTTGGTGTGACAGAGCAAGATGCAGAGGACAGGAAGAAATGGAAACAGGTGAGCCGCTGTTGGGACCCCTAACGGTAACAGCCGAAAAAAGATGATGATATATATATATATATATATATATATATATATATATATATATATATATATATATATAGCATTAACAAGGAAAATATTCATTATTTAGATACAATAATTTATAAGACAGGAAGAGGCTTTAAATCAAATGTTTACAGAAAGCCAACAGAGTAATTCCTTTTTAGATTTTTCTAGTAGTCATCCACTTAGTAAGAAAAAAAGTATTGTTAAAGGGCAGTTCATAAGGGCTGCCAGGATGTCTTCTGTTTTTGAAGATGTTGTTAAAGAGCTTGCTTTTATAGCCGTTATATTTTTAGCTAGAGGATATCCGGTCCCATTAGATAACAACATTAGGCAATATGTGCAGTCCCAATGGGGCAAGAAGTTTAAATCTTTGTTAGGAATTGGTTTAGCCAATTTTGATAAGGTAAAAGAAAATGATAACTACGAAGGGGCTTTGATATTAGAATATGGCCCACAGGCTAAGGTGATCAAAGACATTTTTACGAGGAATTAGGATATCCTTAAAGGTAACCGCGGCATTTTCCAGTTGTTAGGGAATAACTCTTCTTTTGCGTGTAAAACTGGCTCCAATATTAAACAAAGATTTGAAAGGGATGAGCATAGTAACGTGACACACAAGAAAGGTACAACTAAATGTGGGTCTGGTGGTCAATGTTCATTTATTTTGGAATTTGACAGTTTAATATTAGAGAATGACATCTCTTCAAGACTTTATTTTATTAAGGAGAATTGTAAATTTAAAGGAGTAATTTATTTAGCTAAATGTTCGGGGTGCTCTGCTTTTTATGTTTGCAAGACCAAAAGACCCTTAAGGACACGTATTTATGAACATTCTTACCAGACCAGATAAACAATAAGGTGTGCTGAATGGAAGTCCTTGTAGTTGACTGCTGCAGTACTTTTTATTTATTTACTGTTTGCACTGTATTGCTACACGTGTTTTTTCTTAATTTCAGGAACATAATAAAAAGCTCTGCAGAACTGAATGTTGGTATTGGTTTGTTGTAAGGGGAAATCTGGTTGTTGTTGGAAAATATTAAAGCAATGCCACCAACGTTCCTCTTTATACAATCATTACAGATATTAGAGGCAGGAGGTATAATTTCAGAATTGCTTATGCTGGGTTTAAGCCAAGTTTCAGCAAGAATATCAGGCTTATGTCGGGTAATCCAGACATGTAGTTCAGCAATTTTCTTTCTTATGCGGCTATCATTTTTGTCAGCACAAGTTAAATTACTGGGACTGGCAGTTGACCATTCTTGGGTTAGAATAGTATGTGAAAGAGAACTGTCTTGATGTTCATTGTAATAGGTGGGGCCAGGATTAGGGTGAATGTGTCCTCCTTGAAGGATTTTAGTACATTGGAGAATAATTAATACTTTTTTTTGAGAGAGAGAGAATCTTTCCACCTAATTTTTATTTTGGTTTGAGTTGAAATGAAGTTACTCATCCTATACCTAGAGTAGAAGTGAGTGACGTCATTTTATTTATTTGACATTTGTTGACCGGGAAAGTCCACTGGGCCAAGGACCCATTTTCAGTGGAGGCTTGGGGAGAAAAGCTCCAAAAACAGTTAAAGAAAAATTAAACAACAGTATTAAAATGGTAAGAAGGTTACATATATATATATATATATATATATATATATATATATATATATATACATATATATATATATATATATATATATATACATATATATACACATATATATATATATATATATATATATATATATATATATATATATACTACAAATTAAAGCAGTGATACATAGCATTCAAACTGATGTGCAAAAATTAGAAAATTAACATTATAAGTTAACCTATGACATGATGGTTTACAGAAATGTGTACAGTTAGGAGCCTAGTAGGAGTTACAGACTGAGGAACAAAACTTTAGGGTGGTTTAATCATGTGATTACAGTAGCAAAGATGATTATGAAGAACGTGGTCTTTCAGTGCTGTTTTGAAAGGTTTTAGAGTCCAACTGGGTGATAGATGGGGGACAGCATTCCATAATTTGGCAACAGCATGGGAATATAGGCATTGGCCAGCTCTTTTATTGGGTTTAGTTATGGTTAGGATCAGTTTGCTAGAAGATCTAAGAATCTGAGGTGGGGTGTGTGTGTTTGTATCATAGTTTGAAGAGAAGGGCAGTAATTTGGGGTTTAAAGTAATTTATGGATAAAAGTTGGGTATAATGTAGGTAGTGGGGAATATGAACCACTTTAAAGTAGGGCTGCACCAAATATTCACTTTGTATTCGCTTCAGTTCCAGATAGCAGGCCTAATAATCTATTCGTTTTCGGCCGAATACGAATAATGGGCACGTGTCCACATATCTCTGTATATACAGTCATGTACGCGAGTAAGCTCACTGGTGCAACCAGTCTGTAGCTGTAGCCGCAGCATGGTCCATGTCAACTGGTGGGCCATCCGTAACGTAATTGTACTGGTAAGATTTTAGCTACCTTAACGAATCAATGGCATGCTGTGAAAAAAAAAAGCTGTGGTGGAATGTATTGAAGGGAGGTGGCTGGTATCATGTTAGATCTTTTATGCCTGTGCATGCTAGACCATGGTTGTACCAGTGAGCTTACGGACGTACAGGACAGTCAGCGTATTATTGACACTGTGTTACTTTGTAACCTATTTTTGCATGATCGTATTATAGCTGTAACTTAAGTGAAGATTACATTTGGGTAGTTCAGTGATGGAGAAGTGAAGCCCAAATATTTCAAGATATGTGATGATGAAATGAAAACAATGTGCCAGTTGTGCAAAGCAGTCATCTCTTGCAGAGGTAGAGCAGCAAAGCAATTTACAACATCTCCACTAAATAATCATTTGCCCTTTAAGCATCCTGAGGAATACAAAGAAGAAAGCAGCAACAGCAAGTGGGATGTCTGACACTCAGCAGACTGGCAAGGTTCAACAAACACTGAGCAACATGACTGGCAAGAAAAAAACATGGTCCATTCATTTCCCGAGGCAAACAAAATACATTGTGCCATTCCAAAAATGATTGCCATTGACATCCAGCCATACTCAATTGTTGATGATAGAGGCTTTAACGAATTGATTGGTATACTTGATATGTGCCTAGATAAGTACTACCAAGCTGCAAATACTTCACTGAAAAAAAATCATACCAGAAATGTACAACATAGTGCGGGGCCATGCCCAGACTGCTACCAAAGAAGCACGATTTCTCTGTCTTACCACAGACACATGGATGGCACAGACAACAACAGAATCTTTCATGAGCTTAACTGCACATGGAATGATGACACATTTGCATGCAAATCTGCCATCCTTCATTGTCAAAATTTTGATGGACAAGCACACTGGGTCTAGACTAGCTGATGCTCTACTTGACATGATGAATCACTGGAATATTGACAAAGAACGCATCCACTTGGTCTTATGTGATGGAGATGCCAACATGGTCAAAGCGTTACGGGATGCGGATTTGCCCAGTGTCAGTTTTTTTGCCCACACTCTGCAGCTGGCTGTGAATGATGCAATTCTGACACAGCCATCTGTTACTGACTTGATAACACTGTCACAGAAGACTGTGGGACATTTTCAACACTCCAAGTGCTGCCTCGCATCTTTATGCCATCCAAGAAGAACTCTATGTACAAAAACGACAGCTTCATCAGGACTTTGTCACCAGGTGGAATTCAACGTATCAGATGTTGGATTGGTTATTGGAGCAAAAGAGAGCTGTGTCTGTGTACGTTGCTGAATGTGACGACAAATCCAGCAAGGCACTGTCTCTGACGACAAGCCAGTGGGCTTTAGCAGCAAGAATTGTTGCAATTCTTTGGCCATTTGAACAACTAACACATGAAATAAGCTGCAAAATTCCTGTTTTTCAATGATCCTACCAGCTGTTCAGGCTGCCATGTTGTATCTGAAGAATGACGTAGCTGAGAATGGAATTAAAAAAGACAGTCAGCGAACTGAGAATATCCTTAACAAGGAGATTTACCGACTTGTATGAAAATGGCATTTACACAGTTTTGGCCGGTTTCTATCCACGCTTCAAGCTGCATTTCTTGACACCTGTGCAGCAGGTAAAAGCCAAAACAAACATTGTCACTGCAATGTTACTGTGTCAGCCAACATCGTCTATGCTTGCAATTCAGCCTACAAATCAGCCATTTCAAGTTGTTTCTGAAGTGACTTAAATGAATGAAAAAACACCAACAAAAAAGACAAAGACAGCAGCAGAAGACTTGGTCATCTTGGGATCAGCCTGTTTGGGCACTGAACAGTGATAATTCTGTCTCCATAGAAAGTGAACTGAACAACTTTCTGACAGAGCCCTGCGTTCTGAGAGACACTGACCCACTGAATTGGTGGAAAATGAACATGTGCAGATTTCCAACATTGTGTCATACGGCTAAGCGCTACCTTTCTGCACCACCTACAAGTGTGCCAAGTGAACGTCTTTTTAGTATGGCTGGTGATACTTTCAGTGAAACAAGAATCTGTCTTAATGCTGACAACATGGAATGATTTTGAAAGCTAATGCAGTATTCCTGAGTTAAATATACATCAGTAAAAAGTTTGACAGCTATTTGGTAACATTAGTAAAAAGCTTTGACCGCAACTTGGTAACATCAGTAAAAAGCTTTGACAGCTATTTGGTCATGGCTCTGTTGTGGTTTTTTAGTTTATATTTGTTTTTTGGTTTTGTAGTGAGTTAAATGTATGTACAATAACAACTTCTTACTTTTAGCCCTAGTCGTTGTGCACAGACAGCAGAACACAGCACAGCACAGAACAATTTGCAAAACGTGACTTGCTGTTTTAACGATTTTGTTTAGTGCTTAGTTTACCTCATGATATGACTAAAACAACTATTCGTATTCAGCTGAACAGCTGGCACAACTATTCGTATTCAGCCGAATACTGTTAAACCCCTATTTGGTACAGCCCTAGTTTAAAGATTTAATGGCCTGGCAGTGATGAGTGAGTGATGAGTGAGTGTTGGCATACTGGAGACAAACTTTGCTATTTTGTAGTAACATGACTGTAGTTTATTTAAGAGATGTGAGTGTAGGCTAGTGAAAATGGGGCTAGTGTAGAGGAGAGAAGGGAGAAGAAGACTATTAGCCAATTTTAACTTGGTGGAAATGTCCAGATAAAGTTTTTGCCTCTGGAGCTTGCCTAGCTTAAAATGGGTCTTTTTGACTGTGCTAAGTATATGGTTCTCGAGTGAGAGTTTATCATCAATTATAACACCAAGTAGTTTAGACATTTGTACAGTTTTGATTTTAGTATTGTTTTGTGGGAATATTTTAAAATCTAGAGTTGGAGGTTTAGGTGAGAAAAGTAGAAGTTTTGATTTTTTAGAATTAAGTAGCAGTTGAACCTCATTAAGCCAGGATTCTATAGAAGTGAATGCTTTTTGTGTTAATGTTAGGAGATCTGGGAAGTTGTTAGAGAACGTGATTATAGTCAAATCATCGGCATACTGCATGAGTATACTTTGTTGGGATGCTTTGTGGAGACTGTTGATGACTACATTAAAAAGCAGGGGGTCCAAGAATCAACCCTTGGGGACTCCTGTATTGCTGATAAGGTAATCAGATTGTTTGTTTTGCCATCTAACAGATTGCTGTCTGTTTTGAAGATAGTTGTGGAACCAGGTTAGAGTGTGTGGGGAGTAGTTTAAGGGCTCAAGTTGCGATAATAGTTTAGGGTGGGACACTGTATCAAAAGCTTTTGATAGATCTAGTAATATAACTGAAGTTGGAAGACCAGCATCAAGAGCTTTGTATACAGTATTAGTAAATGAAAGTAAGGCTGTAGTTGTACTGTGTGTGTTGGCCTAAAACCGTGTTGAGTGGGTGCTAGCAGATTATTGCCAATGAGATGTTTAAGTAATTGTGACTGGATACACTTTTCTAGGATTTTAGATAGAGGTGAAAGTATGAAGATGGGCCAGTAGATGGAAAGGTCACTGGTATTAACACCTTTATGTAGGAGAGTAATAATTGAGGTTTTTCCAGAGTTGTGGGACATAAGATTCTGAGACAGATTTATGAGAATGCTGACAGGGAAAGCTATTGAATCTGCAGGTAGTTTTAGATATTCAGACGGAAGGCCATCAGAAGAAGGGGAGCATCAAGATCACTCGTTCAGACCCAAAAGTACTTTATTTTCTAGCGCCTTGGTACAAAACCTTCCAGGAGGTAACTCCTGGAAGGTTTTGCACCAAGGTGCTAAAGAATAAAATACTTTTGGGTCTGAACCAGTGGTCTTGATTTTCTTATTGCTGCTAGTTGTATGGATTAATTTAGAGAGAAGTTTGCGCACTAGAGAGATTGATACAGGTTGAATGGTAAAAGACAGAGTGGATGAGGTATTGTTGGAGTTGCAGTTATTACAGGTGGAGTCCAGATTTGACAGTGGGTAGGAAAATGTATTACTTTCATTAAAGTATTTACTCTTACAAGTTTGTAGAGAGAATTCGCTGACAAGCATTTGGATCACATCAATAAAATGAGAGTTAAAAGCTTGGGCAATTTCTTGTGGGTCTTTGTCAGGAGATGGTGTAGGGTTATGTTGTGTTCCAGGGTTGAGAAGAGAGGAAACTGATTTCCAGAGCATTCTGGAGTTGATTTGTTGGGTAGAAAGTTTTGAGGAGAAATAGTTTTTTTTTTTTTAATCATAAATGATATGCTTTTTGGCAGAGTTGCGAAGTTGCTTATATTTCAGTTCATGTTATGGGGTTTTATTTCTGTGCCATTCTTTCCAGGCTTTATCCCTAGAGGTAAGTAGTTGCTTAGTCTGTTTTGTTAGCCAGGGGACATGGTTACCCTTTATTCTTTTTGTATGTATAGGGGAAAGGCTATTTAGAGTATCAAGAAAAACTTTGTTAAAGTAGTTTACTGCATCGTCTAGTGGGAGGATTTTGGTTGGGTATCAGTTATGGGTCTTTAGAGTATCTAAAAATATCTGTTTATTGAAACGTGTGAGATTTCTAGAGGTTCTTATAGACTGCAGTTTACTTACTTGAACCTGGGTTCTCTGGGTATAGGCAGGGAGATGGTCACTAAAGGTATTAGGGAAGGGTTCCAGATTGGGGTCTTTGACGAGTTGAGTAAATTTATGCAAATTTATACAATTAGATGGGGAGCTGGAAATGAGAGATTGCCAGTTAATATTCGTATCACCAAGAATGATGGTTTTGTTTGATATGTTAAGGGTTGACCAGAATAGTAGGTCTTCTAGGGTAGGAATATTTTGACCAGGGGGAATATACAGTACAGCAATACGTAAATGTTTTCTGCTATTTATATTTATTTATTTTATTTTACATTTGTTGACCGGGCTAGTCTAGCTGGATATATGTCCATTTTCAGTAGAGGCCTGGGGAGATAAGCTCCAAAACAGATTCACTAAAGTACACATCTACAGAAGTACATATATTAGATGCAATTACATTCATCATTACGAAGACAATATAAGTGGTCATAGGTATATAGAGTATTAAAAAAAATACAAAATATTGACAAGACTTAGATATTCAAAAGGATTAATAGCAGAACTTGCATAATATAATTGTAGATAGGAAAGGAGGAATAAAAGGAAAGTAAAATGGAGTTAAAGGTGATTAAAAAATCAAGTAGTAAAGCATGTCCCTTTTTAGTGAGTACACAAATAGGTAAGACTGTGTGGGAGAGGTAGAATGGTAGTTGTTAAGAAGAGATTGTTGCAGAGATGTGAAGGTGGGGTTGAATCAAGTGGCGACAGCATTGTTCAGTCAGGTTTAGTACAGGGGCACATCCAATGTGCTTTAAGGAAGAGCTTAAGTTTATTTTTAAACAGAGTTATAGAGGGAAGAGTGGAAAGTTCAGAGGGAAGTAGGTTCCAGGTTTTCCCAACAGTGTTAGAGAACAGAGAGTCTCCAGCTCTATTGTTTGATTTATTGATACTTACAAGAAGTTTTTGAGAAGATTTTAGGGACTTCAGGTTATTGTAGGGGTGAATAAGGTTCGTTAGGATGGGGGTTTTGGCAGGTTGATAAAGTATTTTATGGGCAATGGTCAGTTGATTAAATTTCAGCTGTTGCTGTAATTCAAGCCACCCTAGGTACTTTAGATTAAGGCAGTGGTGTGTTTTAAATGGGTTACCTGTGGCAAATCTGGCTATATTATTGTAGGAGTTTTCTAGTTTCTTAATGTTATTTTTGACAGATTAGTAAAGATGGGTGAGGCATAGAGAAGGGTGGAGATTAGATGGGTGTGGGCAATAGTTATTCTGGTTGCAGGAGTGAGGAAGGGATTGATCCTATAAAGAGGGCCAATTTTTTTGTTAGTAGTTTTCAAAACGTTGTTGATATGAGTGTCAAAGTTAAGGTTGTTGTCTATGGTGATACTTAGCAGTTTGGTAGTAAGATCTTGAGATATGACAGTGCCATTATTGGATGTTACAGTGAAGTCAATTGGGGGAGATTTATTGGTAGGTGTAAAAAGGAGAAGTTTCATTTTTTGGGGTTTAGTATGAGGCAGTGTTTTGTAAACCATAGTTCTACTGAGTTAAATAAGTCTTGTGTAAGGGAGTGAAGTTTAGATACAGATGTGACTGAGCATATAAGTGTAGAATCATCAGTGTATTGTATACATGTAGCTTGGGGAACTATTTGGTGAAGGTCATTGATGAATATAGAAAAAGGAGAGGGCCCAGTATAGACCCTTGAGGGACACCAATATTGACAGGGAGTTGGGTAGAAAGAATGGTGTTCCAGAGTAGAGCTTGATGTCTGTTATTTAAGTAGGACTGGAACCATTTTATAGCTAGTGTGTCAAGTGACAGAGATTTAAGAATGTTTATGAGTATATTGTGATTTACCATGTTGAAAGCCTTCGACAGGTCAATGAAAAGTGCAGAGGAAAGCATGTTAAGGTTACGTTTTTTGTTGATGGTGTCCATGAAGGAAAGTAGGGCAGTAGTAGTGCTATGGGAAGGTCTGAAGCCATGTTGGGAGTTGGAGAGCAGAGCAGGTTCTTATGAAGAAGGTGGTTTAGCAATTGTTTGTGGATACATCTTTCCATAATCTTAGATAAAGGAGAGAGTAGGGCTATGGGACGATAGTTAGAGAGTTCAGTGGAGTCTCCCCCCCTTATGAAGGGGAATAATGTGGGAGACTTTCCAAAGTTTGGGGATGTATCCTTCAGTAATGGTTCTATTGATGAGAATGGAGATGGGGTAAGCAATAGATTTGGCTGCTAACTGTAAGTATTCTGCAGGTAGTAGGTCAGCAGAAGGAGTGCATGGTTTGAGTTTTTGGATAAGAGTGAGAATAAATGCTGTTGATACAGGTTGGAAGACAAATGGAGGTGGTTGGTTAGATTCAGACTTAGATATGGTTATGTTTTGCAGAGAGAGTTGACTGGCAATAGTTTGAATTGTTTTGGTGAAAAAGGTATTAAAGGCATCAGCAGTTTGTTTGGGGTTGTCCTTGTCAGTGCCTTGTGGGTTAGGTGTAATAGATTGACCAGGGTGTAATAATTGATTAATACTTGCCCAGAATTTTTGTGGTTTATTATGGTGGAGAAGAAACAAGCCAGCAAGTGCGAAAAGTGCAATTCCAAAAAATGTATTTAAGCACCAGGGAAAAAAATCCCCTGAATATAACAATAGTCATAAATCCAAACGGCTTAACAGAGCCTTCTTCAGTGGATAACAAAAATACAAAAAGTTCACAACCCAGTATCTATGTATAAATAGCTGGGTAAATAATCTGAGAACCAATCACAACAGACATTTAATTAACGTTGGTCATTAAGACCAGGTGGAAATAAAGCTCCAAGTTTGACAATCCATTTCTTTTCTTTAAAATTCAATATGTCATGCCAACCTTTTTTATTTTTACAAACACCTCTAATATGATCAATAATGACAAACTTAAATGAAGCTGTAGTATGTTTCAGACTGTATTTGTATAGAGCATTGTTAGGTCGTAGATTCTTAATATCACTAAGATGTTCACAGATTCTGAGGCGAAAGGGTCTAGAAGTCTGCCCCACATAAAAAGCAGAACATGTGCAGGTCACCAAATAGATGACCCACTCCGTACTGCAATTTGCCCAAAATTTCATGTCAAAAATCATAGAGGTATTTTTACTGGTAAATTCCCGGGTATGTAAAACACGGACACAATATGAACAATGACCACATGGTATACATCCTATTACTGGTCCCCCTCTGAGAGATGTTTGAGTGGAAATTGCAGAATCAAAAAGAGGTCTCTTATAATGGCTGAGCCTGGAACCTATTGCATGTCCCCTTCTAAATGAGAAATAGCATCTATCCCTAAGAAAAGGATGAAGTTTTTCTTCTGCCATCAAGACATTCCAATGTCTCTGAATAATATTCATAAAGCCTTTTGAATTTCGTCCATAAGTAGTAACCAATCTTATAGGTTGTTGGGTTACATCTTTCTTCCTGTCTTTGTACTGCAGTAAATCCTGCCTATTCAGGTTAGAAGCCCACCTTTTTGCCAAATTCACAGTACCTGGACGATAACCCCTCTCTAAAAATCTATGGGCAAGGTCATCCCGGGACTTAGTATAGGACTGTTGGTTGGAACAAGTTCTTCTGGCCCTTAAAAATTGAGATTTCGGTATATTCTGGATGATATGTTGTGGGTGGAAGCTGGAAGCATGTAATAGGGAATTGAATTCTGGAAATTTTCTGAATATAGTAGTGGACAACGTATTGTCCATGTTCCTGTTGATCTCCACGTCCAAAAAAACAATTTTTGATCTATGGAAAGTCAACTTGAATTCAATTCCCCATATATTATCGTTAAGATAATCCAAAAACTCTTTAAGATAATTTTCATCCGCCTTCCACACCAACCAACAATCATCCAGATACCGACGCCAGATGTCCATCTCACACATATAAATATTGTGATTAGGGTCATAAATCATAATCTCCTCTATATATGCCATAAAGAGATCCGCATAGATGGGTGCAAAAGATGCACCCATCGCGGTCCCTTTCTTTTGCCAGAAGCATAGATTCTGATAATAAAAAACATTACTGGTTAACACGTATTCAGTTAAACATACCAAAAAGGTATTAAATCCGGGTTTATACAGCCCAGATCTAACCAACCAGTAGTCCAAAGCTTGTAGACCAGCCCAATGTGGAATACTGGTGTACAGAAAAGTAATGTCCAGAGTGCATAGTAACCAGTTGGATTCAAGCTGTATATCATTGAGTATGTCCAAGAACTGAGTAGTATCTTGAATTCTAGCTCTAATATAGGATAGTAATGGTTTAAGATAGTATGTCAAATACTCCGATAGTGGTTCAGTAAGGGACCCTTGTCCGGCAACAATGGGTGGACCTGGTGGATTCGTGGCCTGTTTGTGTATCTTGGGCAACATATAAAAGTATTGTTTAGTGGGAGATGAAACCATAAGTTGTTCCTTAGTTGTCTGTGTAATAATACCCTCCTCCATAGCTTTAAACAAAAACTGTTCAATCTGCTGTTGAAAGTGAAGTGATGGATCCAATGGCATACACATATAATATTCTTCATCACGCAATTGTCTCATAGCCTCTGTATTGTAAGTGGCCTTATCCAAAATCACCACAGCCCTACCTTTATCCGCTTGAGTAATAACCAAGTTCTTATTATTAACAAGTTCTTCAAGACTAAGTATTTCATCCCTGGACAAATTATTATATGAAATAGGAAAATGGTTACAATGTAAATCCTTTAGCACATTTTTAAGAAAAACACCTACCAGGTGTGTCATAGGTGGATTAAAGGTGGATTTCTTAAACCTAAATTCTTGAGATGTATCACCATCATTATCCAAATAAAACAACTTAAGATTTAACAATCGACAAAAATTAGCCACATCCTGGGCTAAAGAAACTTCAGGAACAAAAAAAACAGGAACAAAGTTTAACCCTTTATTTAATAACTTAGTTTGTGTGTTGGTTAACTCCACAGAAGAAATATTATGCACATTACAATGGCTAGTCAATGTTCTGTCATCATTTTCAAAAGGGACTCCAGATCCTGTTTGGGCCTGTCTTTTTTTGTGTTTCCTCCCCCCTCGTCTGTGTCTAAACCCAAAGGGTGAGGGGGATTAATTCTTTTGGCCTTAGGTGAAACATCAAATTGATTTGCTTCCGATTCACCTTCTGTGTTGGAAGAAGTATCTTCCCCAGAGGTGAAACTAGAAGAGTCCAAGCTTTTCTTTAGAATTGATTTAGGTCTCTTTCTTTTAGGGGTGGAAAACTTCTTGTAATTCTCCTTATTATCACTAGGTAATCTAAAGGACACATTCTTAGAGGTATCAAATGGTTTCCCTCTCTCATAATCACCCACATCCCTAAAAATTTTTTTAAGCTTTCTTTCTTTTAAACTAGACTCTAATTTGGATAAGTCAGTAGTTAGTTTTTTAACTTGTGTCGAGAACAAATCACAAGTTTCAAACTTATTAGACTCAGAACAGATGACTTCTAGATCTCTAACCCCTGTTTGGACCTTGCGTTCATAAAAATCGGCCAGGGCATCAACAAATTTGGAGGATGCAAGTTGTTGAATATGGCCCCAATCCTCAATCAATTTGTCATCAATATTAGATACCAAGGGTTGTACCTTGACCCTAAGTCCCCGTGGCATAATCTCTTTCCGCTGATACGCCTTAAAAAGACGTAAATGCCAAACATTGGTCTGGACCATCTTCATGTTTTTGTTTAGTCTAGTAAAAAACATTTCACATTCAGTACTCAAATCAGTATCATTGGTGTCCACTATATGTTGGGAAATACGAGCCCCCAAACCAAAAACAGATAAATCATCTAAATCTGAAGATAATCCCTGGATTAAGGGTGAAAGTGCCATATTTGGTCCGACAAAACCAGATCTTAAATAACAATATCAAATATATAAATAAATGCCAGGCAAACAGACCAAAAAAAATTTTTAAGAGACAGCTATAACCACACTGAACTGTCCCCCAAATGAAATACTGACACCAAAACCAAACTCTAAATATTCTGGTGTCCCAAAAAATCTAAAAAAACACAAATATGTAGTATAGACAGTTTGGGTCCAAACACAGCCACCAGATATGTATAAATATACAGTCAATATATAACAAACCAGTGAACAAATACAATAAGCAGTCCCAGCGATGAAGAGACCTTTCAATCGCCCTACTGAGTATCTGTATCCTGGCCCTATTCCATAAAAATGGGCATCCACTGTGCAAACGGATATCCCAACCGTATTGGAAAAGCCTAGATTATGGTGGGTCTGTTGAGAATGTAGGTAATAGTTTTGTTTATCGGACATTATGGCTTTTTTTGTTTCATTTCTCAATTGTTTGAAGTTTTGGAGGTCAATGGGGTTTGTAGTTAAGCGTGATTTATTCCAATTTTTATTTCTGAGATGGATCTTTTGCTTAGTTTCCTTGGAAAGCCAAGGAGCAGATTTGGTTATGATCCTAATAGAGCGGGTAGTAGCATGGTGGTTGAGTATGGCTAGGAAATTAGCATTAAAGTAGTCAACAGCCTCATCAAGAGAAAGGTGTTTTAATGGGGACCAATTACATGCTCCAAGTTCAGTTAAGAATAGATCCAAGTTGAATTTTTTCTTGGTTCTAATTGTCCTAAATATGGGTTGAAAAGGTGGATAGGTTTTAAGCCTGATAATGTTGGTTAGTAAGTGGTCGCTAATATCGTCTGGGAGGGTTCCAGAATTGTAAGTCTGGGGTTGATTACTGATGAATATCCAATCTAAGGTACTTTCTTTCTTATTAGTCTTGTTATTTCTAGTTGGAGAGGTAATAATTTGGGTAAATCCATAGAGATTAATATGGCTAGTGGGGTAGTTGTTGTTGCAACATTTCCAATCAATGTTAAAATCACCTAGGATGATGGTTTCTTGGGGAAGGTTTTGCGATAACCAACAAAGGATGTTTTCAATAGTAGTGATGTTATTTCCTGGGGGAACATAGATGCAGATAATATAGATAGATTTGACTGAGTTTAGCTGAAGCTTGGTAATAAGTATCTCAGCATTAGAGTCATGAGGGGGGTTTTGGTTGAAGGTGGTTATTTAAAAATCCGATTTGAATACGACTGCTACTCCACCACCATTTTTGGCTACACGGTCGAGACGTAAGATGTTATAACCAGGTGGGGTAACTTCATTGTCTTTAGTTGTGGGTTTTAGCCAAGTTTTTGTTAGACACAAAATATCAAAGGAGTGGGTGTTTTTTTTAGTAGATGGATGGTAGAGGGGTTTGGGGTAGTGAGTTGAGTAGAGGTGGAGGTGGAGGTGTTTGGACCAGGGTTTGGGTGAATATCTCCATCCTTTAGGGAGAGGAGTAGTGTTAGATATCTAGTATTAGTATATTTACTGAGATGAAATGGATGTCTTCTAGTATTATGGTAGTTGTATCTGATGTGGGCTGACCTATGGTATTTAGGTAGTAGATAGCTGGGAGTGGAAGTAATGTTGACATGGTCAGTAAGAGAGGATAGTGAAGAAGAGGTAGATTTTTTTGTAAAAGTGTGAAAATGTTATGTGCTCATAGTAGGTTAGCAAGTATGCTAGAGTTAGAGGAGGCAGAAATGTGAGTATGAACAAAATATATAAGAGGAGTAGGTTGGAGGGTTTGGTTATTGCAATGATAGATATAAATTATTTCTGTTGGTATAGAGGCAAAGTAGGTGTGGCACGTAAAGGAAAAAAGGGTGTGGTGGTAGAGATAGGAAGTGGAGGGAAAACAAAAGGCAGGAGGCTAGAGAAGATTGGTTAATGGGAATGAGATAGTGAATGGTGGAATGGAGAAGGGGTGTGGTCTGATAGGTATAAGAGTATGATTACTGGGGGTGGGTGAGATTTGGGGGTAGGGTAGGGTAGGGGAGCGGAGTGAGCCCGCAGGACGAATGGAGCAGGTAGAGACAATTGAAGGAGAAGATGGAGAAGAGACCATCAGAAATGCAGGTAACTATAGGTAACTGAGGTAGTACATGAGTAGGAAAGTTCTAGAATGACACAGAAAGCTAACGGACTTAAAATAGATGAGGGTAAATTACTGATTCAGCACTAAGTGAATAAGAGGAGCAGGTCAAGAACTAAAGAAGTATAGTACAGTTGCAGGGGTAAAACATGGAGAGAGGCAGTGAGTACTGGATAGGATGAAGGGAGATAAGAACTATATTGTAATTACAGAGGTAGGACAGAGAGAGAGAAGCAGTGAATAAGGGATAGGATAAGGGTGCCACTTAGTGGACAAAACTAGTATTGAAGAAAGTGAGTGGGAGAGCTAACTAGAGAAGAGCTATGGAAGATCTGATACTTAGAGTGGGTTATGGTAAGTGAGGAGGTGAATTGGCTGTTGGGTAGCTGGAAAGGTGGGGTAAAGGCTGCTGGTTGCTCAAACTCAAAATGAACTTTAGAGCCCTAGTAAAAATAGTTGACAGGCCTACTGTATAAATTGGACTAAGTCCATAACCTACTTTCTTCCTTCCTTGATAGAGGGTGCAGAGAAAAGGAGTCAAGTAGATGCAGCCACTGGAGTTTGGAAGGGTTCTTTTATCACCAGGTAGGTTGTGGCTAGGGCAGGTTCAGAACAGTGTTGAGCTGGGTACTTTGGGGAGAAGGGAGACAAATGAAGAGGATGGAACAGAGTTAGCACAGGTATCAGGGCAGTAAAGCTAGTAATAGTAAGATAAAACATTTACATACAGTCATAGTTACTAAGGAATTTAAATGCAATTCTTGTAGGCATTATAAGCATTACATTCAGTCATAGTTACTAATGAATTTATATGCAATTCTTGTAGGCATTATAAGCAAGAGTATAATAATGAATATAAATGCAATTCTTGTTGGCAATTAAAGCATGAGTTTAACAATCAATAGGGATAACATACAAACTAGGTGCAATAGAACTAAAATTAAGTGAGTAAGGTCTTCATTAAAGCAGTTCATGCATTGACTATAATTAATGCGGTAACCAAAAATGCAGGTACAATGGATATTCTTTCTTTTTATAAATGATAGTTAACTTGCAAGGGACCAGATAAAAATAATCCCCAGAAATAGGTAGGGTGACAGTTGGGGGGACCCTGATTCAATCCTTAATGTGAAGGCAAAAAGGGACTTGCTATCATTTTAAAGTACATTTTAAGCAGGTCCACGGGTAAAGGAGAGATATGGAAATTATACACATTCAAGCTAGACTACAATGGTGGTATAATGCAAGCAGTGGTTCAGGGTGTTATCAGGTAAATAAAAAAAATAAATAAAATGTCCTCAGTACACTCAGGCTAGCTTCACATATGAGGCACGTTATCATCTAGCCGTACCAGGCTGTGAGCAGGTAGTAGGGGTTTCCTAAGCATTCAGGTTAACTCCACGAGAGTGGCGTAGTTATAAATAGCTGTTTCGGCTAAAATAGTGCTAAAGCGCTTAATTTGGACAATGTAGTAGGGGTTTCCTAAGCATTCAGGTTATCTCCACGAGAGCGGCATAGTTATAAATAGCCATTTCGGCTAAAATAGCGCTAAAGCGCTTAATTTGGACAATGCACCATCATACGAGTAGTGCAATTGCAGGAGCGATGTTCGCATTCAATGGACTAGGTAGTGAAAAAAATCCAACAGATCACAAAGACAAGCTCCACGTGGGTGGCGCAGTATCAAGTTGCCGTGAAGGCTACAAACACACTACAGACATGTAGTAGGACAGACCTCAGTCATATCACTTGTACACTATTGGAATAAGTTTTCCATGCTATTTACAGAAGGAGAGACAGCCACTATCATTAGGCATTCAGATTGTCGCCTCCGAGCAAAGATTTAAAGATCCGAGATTTAGATTTGCTTGTAGTAATTCATATTTCTAAAATGTGGAATGGGTTTGGAAAATGAAGTAATGTCTAAAGTATTATGATAGAGTAATACAATGCCTTTTTTGTGGAGCTGGTCATTTCTAAGAATATTATATCCAGGGGGAATTATTTCAGTATTGGATGTGTGTGGTTTTAGCCAGGTTTCTGAGTGCAACAATATCTGGGGAGTACTGAGAGCCAGACTTGGAATTGTGTGGTTTTGTTACAGATACTATATACATTGACTGTTGTTATGATAAGGTTTTGGTATTAGAAGAAAGGCTGTTGATTGAGCAGTTAGTTGGACCTGGATTAGGGTGAATGTCACCACATTGGGAGAGTGAAGCTCAGGGTATTGGATAGGTATTTTTAACAATAACAATTTTATTCATGAACTGTTCATTATTGTTGTTTATTTTTGTTTTCAAGTATGAGTCATTTTTGTATTTATCTTTCAATGTTCAATCAATGTTTAAATGTTATGTATTCTAATTAGTCAGTTTTGGATTAAGTGATTGCTAGTGGGGGTGTGGTTTGCAGTATAAATGTTGAACATTTGTTAGTTGAATTTGTCTGATGAAATTTGGCTACTGTGCCTTACGAACGCGCTTACTTTATGATTTCTACTAAGTCCTTTTGTAGTAAAATATCGTGTTTTGAATTTCAGCTGTTTGGCTCATTATTTCTTTTTCTTTACAAGTTGGTGTTTTTTACGGTGGTTTCGTCCTTGGTTTGAACCGTTATGGCTGAAGGATATGTCGGAGGATTGGTGGAGGATTTCCAGAAGCTAAAGGATTCGGTGCACACCCTTATTATTCTGGTTCAGCAATGACTACCTAAGACCCCTGGAGGTAATGGATGTGGTACTCAGGGGGATTTACATTCTGAGCACGATTTTGGAGATACTCCTTGTATTTTACGTGGTAATGTGGATGCTTTGGATGATCCTGGCTTTCATGTACCAAATTCGGGGCAGGTGTATAGTTGTAACAATGAGGTTCATTGTAACAATATCATAGGTACATCTACGGATACATTAGACCGATGGTTAAAAGGAGATGTACCATCTGTATCATATTAGCAGGGGAATTTGTCGAATATGGACTCTCTTCTATCCGATTTTAAAAGTAAACTGTTGGAGTTTAAAAAAATTCAAAAGGAGAATTTATATTTTCATGAGTGTCTCAAGGTACAGCAAATTCCAAAGGGTCTTCATATGTAGAAATTCCCGAATGGGATTATTCCACATTCCCTTTACCATCAGGAGCTTTTGGCTCTCTTTGACCATCATGGCTGCGAGCTTCTTGAGCTTATGTGTAAGCATACCAATAAGGCCTTGGATAAACTGCAGGAGGAAAATCGTGTCCTAGATGCGAAGATTTGGCAAGCAGATGTTTGGGAGCAGAACAAGCTGATTTACGATGGTATTTTTCAGCAAGTGGATGGTATTACGGTGGTTATTGCTAACCGCAAATCCAAGAAGCTTGAAAGGGACAGGCATGCTTATCAGGTTGGATTCGCTTATCCTCTGCCTCCATCATTGCAGGGTAAACAGCAAGTCCCTTTCTCAGCTGATAAATGAAGTGGGTGTTTTCAACAACAGAAGCGAGGAAGCCCCTTTAGAGGAGCATGGGCAAAGGCATTCGGAGAGGATCAGAAATTGGACTCTGCAACAGTGGAGCCTGTATCCACAGGGTGGCAACTGGAAACAGCAAGGGCAGAGAGTCGGGCAATATTGGAAAACGAGGAGATGATAGAGGTGACTGTCAGCAAACCAAATGTTACCAACTCTAAAAAAGATTTTAAAGTATATAATTACACTGATGTATGTATAACAACCCAACACACTGACCTGTTTTGTAAAGGTTTTAATTATGTACCGAGTAGGAGAAGTGATATTGGTGAACTTATTTGTGATCTCAAATTGTATACACGTCGACTTAATTTAAAATTCATGCACAGGAATGATAGTGATGTTTTTAATGTTAATAGTCAATGTGTGAGAATGCCTAGTAGTTTCAACCCCGAATTGTATTTTGCTATTAAAGCATTTGAAAAAATGTGTGAAACAGATTTCCAGCATTTGCTGGGTAAAAATGTTGTTTATGGTAATATCACTGAAGTGGAAAAGGGTTTCTTGATGAACTAAGAAGTGAGAACTTGAGAGTAATGAAACCAGATAAGGGGGTGGGGTGGTTGTTAGTCCAGGGTTGACTATGTGCAAAAAATGTTTGATTTACTATATAGCAATATTTATACCGAAGTCTCTCTGAATGAGGTTAATATTGCTTATCGTAAAATAGCCAGTGACCTTATGGACATGTTAACCCAGGACCAGATAGACATTGATGAGTACAATTATATGTCTACGGATGTTCCTAAAATTCCTGAAATCTTTGGGATTCCCAAGATCCATAAGGATTTGGTCAATCCCCCAATTAGACCCATTGTGGATTCTTCGTGGTCCAAGACTAGCTATGTTGCTAAGTATTTGGACTATAAGTTGAAAGAAAAGGTTATAAATATTTCACATCTTTGCCGGGACTCTTGGCACTTTTTGGAGAAGTGTAACAGCCTGGATATGGTTAACCAAGATATTACTTTTCTTACTATTGATGTTAAAGAGCTTTATAGCTGTATCCCCCAGGATGTTGGTCTTAATTGGTTCACTGATTTTCTGTATGAGGAATATGGGGTACCTCAGGATAGTAATAACACCTATACGCAATTGATGGATATGGTGCTAAGGAATAATTACATCTATTCTGAGGGGCACTTTTTTAAGCAGCTTTCAGGGGTGGCCATGGGTTCCCCTTGTGGCCCCCTTTTTACTAATATAGTCATGGCCTGGTGGGAAAAACATTTTTTGTTTCCCTCCCCTTTTTTTTATTAATATTGTATAATACCTGAGGTATCTGGACAATTTATTCATTGCATAGAAGGGAACTGTGGAAAGTATAGTGGAATTTATGAATTATATTAATGAGAGTAACACATTTCTGAAGTTCACTTATAATTTTGATTTGGCTAAAATATATTACTTGGATGTGTTATTGGTTAAAACTGAGGATGGCTGTTTGAAATCAACAATATATAGAAAGCCAACATATTCAAATAGTATACTGCATTTCAGTAGTAACCATCTTATGCACGTTAAACGTGGTATGCAGCTGGTGAGAGCGGCCCGGATGGGTTTCTAGCTATGTGGACTTTTTTGGAGGAATGTGATTTTATGTGTCAAATATTTGCAAACAGAGCTTATCCTAATTATTTGATTAATAATATTAGGAAGTGGTCGACAAATGTATTAAAGGGATTTATAAACCTATTTTAAACAATCTGGTGGAAAGTGCTTTGAGCCTGGTGGGATCCCTACTTGGTTCTGATATGGATGGGAACTTGGGTGTTCATTCTGGGACCCTTGTTCATTGAGATGAAGGTGTACCCAGTGGGTCTGGGTTGGGAGAGAAGTTTTCCTGCCCTTTTGTGACTACATTTTCAAGTGATAGTTATTCTATGCAGGATATAGTTAACAGAATTGGATCGTTTTAAATAGTGATCCTGTTAAAGAGGCCCTGTTTGGTGAATACCCTGAATTTGTTTTCAGGAGGGGTAGGAATATTAAAAATATTTTGGAGTAAGTTAAGGATACCAACATACAAGGTAAAATGACATCCTGCGGGGCATGTAATCAGTGTAAACACATTTTAATTACATCTAAGGTGAAGATACACTCAAGGAGTAGTATATGTGGCTTTGTGCTCTCATTGTTCCAGATTTTATATTGGAAAGACCCAACGGAAGGTAGATCAGAGGATATACGAGCATCTGTACGATGTCTGCCATTGTGATAATAATAATACCTTATATAGGCATATTAAAAAATTCCCTGACCATATTTTTAAATTTTTGGTTTTGCAGCAGGTCAAATGGGGTGACAGGGGTGGTCCTTAGAAATTATGGTTGTTGGACAAAAGTTTGGTGGCAGGTCTTCCATAATGCCCATGTACCCCCAGGTTTGAATGATGCTATTTATATCAGTAGGAAATTGAAGCTCAGGGTATTGGATAGGTAATTTTTAACAATAACAATTTTATTCATGAACTGTTCATTATTGTTGTTTATTTTTGTTTTCAAGTATGAGTCATTTTTGTATTTATTTTTCAATGTTCAATCAATGGTTAAATGTTATGTATTCTAATTAGTCAATTTTGGATTAAGTGATTACTAGTGGGGGTGTGGTTTGTAGTATAAATGTTGAACATTTGTTAGTTGAATTTGTCTGATGAAGTTTGGCTACTATGCCTTACAAAAGCGCTTACTTTGTGATTTCTACAGAGTCCTTTTGTAGTAAAATATTGTGTTTTGAATTTCATCTGTTTGGTTCATTATTTCTTTTTCTTTACAAGTTGGTGTTTTTTATGATGGTTACATTGGGAGAGGGTCAGGTAATGATGTGTAATGACGGACAGATGTTGGGGAAAAGAGAGAGGTCTAAGGAAAGAATATTATGTTAATTTTAGTTTGAAAGTGACAACATAGTATTTTAACTTTGTTAGGTGCAAGGTATTACAGTCGAATAAGAAGGTGAGATGTTGTACGCTATTAGTTAAAGAGAGGGAGTTATGGTTAGTGTGGGAGATGTAGGTGGGGAGTTGAAAAAAATATAGAAGGAGGTGGCATGGGATAAAAAGAGAAGAGTGGAGGAAAGGGAGATAATAGTAGTACAAAGATCTAAGCAATAGAGCATATTGAGAAATGATAGTGGTACCCTAGAGTCAAGGAGGTGTGGGAGGTAGTGTGTGGAAAGCAGGAGGTTAAAGGAGAGGGTGTAGTAATGGGAAGTAATAGGAGCTTATTACAGGTGGAGGTATGAGATGGTGCCAGTGAAAGTGTAAGGGTTCTTATTGGTAGGTAGAGAGGAAGGGGAGGGGTTAGTAAAAGGATAAATGTAACTGAAATGGGGTGGGTGGGAATGGGGTTAGGGTAGAGGAGCTGTGTGAGCCCAGAGTGAAGAGGAGGGCAAACAGAGGGGGGGCTGTGCCCAGAACCAGTAAAGGCGAAAGTAGCTAACAACAAAAACCTATCTCCAATTTAATTGAGAAAGGTAAGTGTGATGCCTGTGTATTGGAAACGTAGTATGCTGAAGATAATCCAAAAAACCACACGAAATGTTGAGTAAAACACTTTATGAAACGCAAAGCTTTCGGGAAGAACCCTTTCTCAATACTGAATTGGCATTGGCCCAGTAATCAAGGAGTCTCAATCCTCACCACTAACAGAAGTGATGGGCGTGCACATTGGGAGGGATAACAAATACACACACAGTAATTTACAATTTCCCTTAAGTGCACACAGAGATCACAGTCAGTCTGGGGATGGTTTCTCCCTTTCTCTCCAGATCCCTAATAAGACTCCCCACTGGCACAGCTACAGGGTACAGATCTCAGCCAAGTAGTCAAGCCAAAACCTCCAGTGCCCTCTCTGTCCAACCAGTGCTTCATGTCCCTGCCCAAGTAGCTGACATACACACACTTTGAGATTTGGTTTATATACACACAGACACTCCTGGGGAAGGCTGGCACAGGTTCTCTAGCTATGCCCCCTCCTGCCAGGCTATAAGGTAGTAATCACTGCCACCAACTACTCTTTCAGCTACTAAAAAGGTCCTTACCAAAAGGTGTCCAATTTATACTGCGCAATATTATTATCCATAGAATAAGTGGACGAACAGCAAGGCTTATTGGAGTGGCTTTGCACAGTATTACTAAATAAATGCAAGTACTCTAGAGCTTAAATTATCTTTGCACAAAACAGCCACAGTTGAAAGGTTTAAAAATATGTAATAATAAATAATAAAAACACAAGACAAATCTTCTCAATTCAACACAGTGTTAGTCAAGAGTTCAGAAATCACAGGAAAATGCTTAAAATAATACTGTTGAATAGTCTGACATAAATATAGAAAACAGCTAGACTATATATGAATAAATTCCTATCTAACTCTAAGAGCAATCACAGTTTTAAATAAATTTACATATAAAGCAAAGGCAGAGTACTGGTGAGTGGTCAGGTCTTCAGTCAAAATCCAAAATGCAACATACTATCTTTTTCTCTCTGAGATCTCTTAAATTGGTAATACATCACTGCTGATTCATTTTAGATTACATTATTCTTCTCTGGTTCCCAGGCTAACAGAAACTCAGAGTTTTAACATTACTTTGATCTTGCACCTGGCAAGGAAACTACAGCAATAAAAGACATTATATATATATATATATATATATATATATATATATATATATATATATATATATATATATATCTATATATATATATATATATATATATATAAAAGCTAGCAATTAACTCTGGTCTCAAAACAACAGAAGGATTTCCTCAGTCCAGACATTATGTCTCCGAGACTTGAGATCAAACAGTCATACGATGTTTGACTTATCAGCTTTCTTCCAGAAGAGTGCACTGTGGTTACATTTTTGAAGTTAAACATTTAACAGTTTTCTTACATTTCAAGAGGACAAGCCTGTGGATTATATTCATATTTACAATGACATAGAATTATCTACAAAATTCTATCTAGGTAGTCTGGCAGCCTTCACGTATCTTCACAGTTAAGTATAGTCAAATAGGTTTGCAATGATGTGTTGAGATTGTAGGGAGGAAGCATGAATATAATGTTAAAATGCTGTGAAAATGCTATAATAGCTCATATAAGTAATCCATATTGCCCAAGAAATGCATAAAACCCATAGAAACGAAATATAAAATCCATTAATTTGACATCCACACCGAATAAAACTCTTAACTGCGAAGATAAATACACCATATCAAGCCAGAAAACAGTAATCAGTGCATTATTTGAAAGTAATCTAAATTACATAAAATATATAACTGATCATAAGCAGACTCTAGAAAGATGAAAAAAATATAAATGCTAATGTTCAAAATAAAGAAAGATGTTATTCTAAATGATCTTAGGATGAGCACAACATACTAAATGGAGAAAGGTAATACAAAGTGACTTTACCTAGCAATGAAAGATGATAGATTGTTCTGTTGGCATTTTTCATCCAAAACCATTTCAAGCTCGACTTTACAAAAGCACACTCAAGCTTTACTGTCTGTGTTTCTCAGTCTGTATACAGAATAAATTTGTTCTGCCTTGAGCTTGATGTACTTTGGCAGACAATAATCAAAAGTCTGTTTCAACAATTAGGTCAGCAGGGGGTATATGAAAAGCCTGTGATTATGATAGAATGAATAAACTTGTATTGGCTTCAAAATATAAAATAAAGTTGATCTGCTAAATTCCAAATAGATGTTTAACCATGTGATACGCAAATAAAATGTACTGGTGGTGGCTGTACTTATTTATTTTATTTGCTGACATTTGTCACGGGGAAAGTCTGACTAGGTCACAACAGCTCATTTACAGCAGAGAGCCAGGGAGAAAAGCTCCATTTAACAGAAAAACATTTTTTTTCAAAGACATTACATAAAAACTGTTGAAAATTATATATTTCAAAAATAACCAACAATACTGTAGGGCATAGAGATATACCAAAAATATGTTACAAAAAGAACAATGAGAAAAAGCAAAGTAAAATGCTATACACCGTTCTGGAGTGTGTCCTTTTGGGAATTTGCAATAGTAATAAGTAAGTTATGTGTTTTGTTTAATTATAACAATAAAAATGGAGAGAGCTAAGGACAGATTAGTACAAATGTGGAAGAGGTGATACGAAGAGGTTTTGCAAAATTGGTAAAGAGGGAAGGATAGCCAGGTAAAGATTAGAAAGTGGTGAAGGGTACAGAATTTAAACAGACGGGTGGACAAAAGTAGAAAAGACTGATGTTCAGCCAGGGGTACAGCATTAGCACAGTCACAAATTTGATAGGTGGTCTTTCAGAAGATGCTTGAAGGAGGGATGTTAGGTTACAGTTCTAACAGCCTGTGGAATGGAATTCTATTTTTTGGCAACAGAGTAGCAGTAAAGGCTATTTTCCATTGCTTTTTGAGGTTTGAGATGGTGAGTTGTTGTTTAGCATTAGAATGAAGGGGTCTGTTTAGATGATAATTTATTTACTTGTTCCTCAATACATGTTTTATCCAATTCAGACTGGTGAGGAGTCAAAGCCCAATTCCAGCACTCAGGTGGGTTCAAGTCAAGAGAACAAGGCAGCAAAACTAAGCGGATTGGATGCCAGCCCATTTTGCAGTTTCTAGTAACAAATGCAAAATATTTTGTGAAAGTATAACACACTTTCATCAGTGTATTATTTACCTCAGTATGTCTGTGTGGGATTTAATGTAGGAAATATAATATCTACTGAAGATAAAAGGGCTTTTGTAAATTAAATGTGTTCAGCATTTTGCTGAAACCAGGTTATTAAAGGAATGATACTTTGTTAATCACAAGGACTCTGAATGGAATGGTTGGAAGGATGTAAGTTTTATACTTGGGAATCTAGGTAGTCAGAAGAAAATACATAATACAGTAACCAGGCTCTTCCTTATTAAACCATATGTGCACGTGTTTATGCTAAGTTACTTAACACCTGAATGAAACAGAATGCAACCAAGCTCCAGCATCAAGCCCATAGCTTTCAGTTATTTCAGAAACAGATATAGAAGGAAAGAAAACTGAGCAATGGTGCTTTAATGTAGTATAGATGTCAATGTTAGCCACTACAATGATTAGAATAGACACGATGGTATCAGGTCGAATAATTAATAATGAAAATGATTATTCATTACAATAAGCAGTTGACTTGTTTGTTGGATAATACTGTAACTAATCTTTAACTGAATGCTTGATTTCATTTGATTTAGGCTCAAACCTAGCATTGTGTATTAACTGCTGAAAAATGCTGAAATCTTGTCTGTGTTATTAACTGCTGCATGCTTGTTTACTGTTTTGCTGTACAATTGGAAGGCATAATCTGTTTTCTGTATTCTCTTTTCCTTTTGCCTACTCCAACCTTTAGAGTAAATGCTTGCTTCCCTTGACCATTCTGCTTTTGCCTGTGTGTTTTCTCCCCTCCCAGTGCCTACTTAAGGCCCCTTTCTTCAAATCTGTGCTTTAATAACTGCTGCTTGCTTGTTTACTGTTATGCTGTACAACTGGAAGGCATACTCTCCAAGGCCTTTGATATGGTGAACCACATTCAACTCCTCCATACATTAAAAAAACTATCACTCAGCAATTCCACGCTGAAATGGTTCCAATCCTACCTGTCCAATAGGCAACAGGCTGTTCTATGGCAGGACAAATTATCTACATGCCTACCTGTTACACTTGGAGTTCCCCAAGGATCTATTCTTGGCCCTCTTCTCTTCACCATCTTTGTTAATGACCTGCCCACAATCACCCCCCATGCCACATGCATTCAATATGCAGATGATTCGACTATCATCAGCACTGCCTCCAACCTGGCCGACCTCACTGCTTCAACCCAAGACACCTTCAACCTAATAGAAAATGGGTCTCAAGTCGGCAACTAGTTCTCAACCCCAACAAAACAAAACTAGTTACTTTCTCACCGACTAACAAGACTCTTGCCCCCACCTTCTCTATTACATCCTCCAATGGAATCACTATATCATCAGAAGCTCACACAAAGCTATTAGGTGTTACCATTGATAACTCCCTTAAATTTGACACCCATTTCAATCTTACCATCAAAACAGTCAATAAAAAGCTTGGCTCTCTATAAAGTAAAAACACTTTCTCACTCCTCATGCTAAAATTACAATTGCCAGCACACACCTACTATCAACTCTTTCTATGCCTCCCTCTTTACAAACCTAAACAAGACAACCCTTAACAAACTTGCTTCTTGTTACAATCACATAGCTAGATTTGCCACAAATTCCACCTTTAGAACGCACCACTGCACTAACTTGAAGCAACTAGGGTGGTTAGAGTTTTCCAGCCAACTCCATTTCAACCAACTCAAAACGGCTCACCAGATACTGTATCACCCAGAGAAAACACCAGCTCTGAAAAACATCATTCACTCCTATATCAACCTGCAATCTTTACGCTCCTCCAATAAGATCTTAGCTCAAACTACCAAAGCCAATAATTCTGCTGGGGATTCTCTATTCTCAAACTTTGTAGGTAAAATGTGGAACTCCCTACCGACCACGCTCACCTCAGAACCCTCACTCCTACAATTCAAAAAAAAGCTCAAACCCCATCTCAATACTCTCTGGCAATGTCCCTGTTCCAAACCTGATTAACCACTATCATTTACCTTTCTCTTACCTCACTATCCTTAACTGCTTTTAACAAGGCTTTGTAACTGACCTATGTTTTTTTTATATGCTGCTGTTGTTTTTTTTTTTTTCCCCCAAGATGTGATGTACCTTTATATTGTATTTAGAACTCAACTATCTTCCTTTTTTTGCATTAACAATGTTCATATGTCTGTTATGTACTTGGAGCTTTTCTCCCCGGGCCTCCGCTGAAAATGGACATGTATCCAGTCGGACTCTCCCGGTTAACAAATGTAAAATAAAATAAAATAAAATAAAATAAATAAATAATCTGTTTATATTGTAAAATCTGTGCATGTAGTACTTGGATACTGGCAACTGCATTCTCTCTTCCTTCTGCTTATTCCAGCTTGACTAAATGCTAGCATCCCTTGACCTTACCATGTTCTGTGTTCTCTCTTACTTTTGCCTACACCAAATGTTGAAGTAAATGCTTGCTTTTCCTGACCATTCTTGTATTACCTGTGTGTTTCTCCCTTCCCAGTGCCTACATAAAGGTCCTTTCTCCAAATATGTGCTGTAAACTAAGCTACTCTCCTTTTTAGCTCCTCATGCTTCTCTAGTCTTGTTTTCCCTTTCTACTGCTCCTTGCAGACCCAGGAGTCCTCTCACCAAGCCTTCTACCTTTTCTCTTTCTCACCCTCCAGCCTGCAACCCTCACTCTTTTCTCTCTCTCTTAATCCTCTGCCTTCTATTTCACTCTTTCTGCTTGCCCCTAATGTTCATTACCTCTCTATTAATTGCTTTCTTTCTTCTAGATATTTTTACCACCCTAAGCTCACAATCTTATCATCATTACATCTCTCTCTTTTATTTTACAGTAGTCACCTACGTGGAAAAGTGACCTCACTTCTCTCCCCTACCCAGAACACACCTGGCTGAAATTCTATCTACTGACCCTGAAAGCAATACAAGGATTGCTCTCTAGTCAAGGACAAATGGAAACAAAAAAAAAAACTCAATCACAAGTTATATGTATGTGTCCCAATTGCTTCTTCCTCACCTGGTGTTAAAAGCATTTTTTTTATCTTTTTTGCAAATTAAACTAGCCTGTGGCATGCACACATATTTCTTGGCACACTAACCCCGACCACCACCACTAGCACCTTTCTTCCACCCCCACTGAGTATGTCTCTCTCTCCCTAGTCTCTGTATCACTTTGGCACCTAAACCAACTTCAGAAAAGTCTGCTAAAGTCTAAGAATTTGCTGTCCGTCACCTCTATTTTCTAAACCAAGGGCTCACTTCATACATTTCCAACTTCTGTCCTTACTCACAGTCTCTCCACTCTAAACACTGTACTCCTCACTGATAAACTTAAGTGCAAGCCTGACTGCTGCTCCTGGTTCTGCCCATTCCATTCACCCTCGCTTCGCTCCCCTAACCCCATTCCCAGCCACCCCACATCAATTACATTTATCCAAATCAAAGCTCCACCTACCTCTACTGCTCACCCAATCATAACCTTCTACTAGTTCATTCTTCACTACACCCCCATTTCACACTACACCCCCATTTCACTAATTGTACAATTGAACATTTCACCCTTCACCGCCCTATACTCCTATACTTTACCACACTGCCTTCACTTTCCAGTTTATCTTACAAACAAATCCTACTCTTTACTACCCTTCATACTCCACCATCACAAGATGCCATTCATCACCAACTTAGCACTACTTACTCTCTCTATCCTTCCTCTTTCTGCAACTACTTACGTTTCCTGAAGCTATACATATTACAAGCCCACTCACGTAACTGCCACTCTTCTGACCAAACTCACTCACTTCTCTGACATAGCACCCTCTCCATATACAACAAGTACCCTCCTCCTTAAAAAGCTAATTCGAACCTTACATGCAAAAACTAAAATAAAACTGACCTCCATACATGATTACAACACAAAGAAAAAACTGCAACCCACTAATCCCTTAAATACTTACCACAACCTAATAGTATGTGGTGGCATTCACCCTAATCCTGGACCCACTCACTCCCCTCTTTATCACAAGAATGGTCACAAAACCCTTATCCTCACTACCATCAACCTCTAAAGCATCAGAAACAAAAATTCCAGACCTGCATGCCTGGATTGAACACTATAAGCCAAATATGGTAGCAGCAATGGAGACTTGGCTAAAACCATATATTAAAACCTCTGAATTCCTCCCGTCAGGTTTCTCTTTCCTGAGAACAGATAGGCTCAGAAAAAAAAGGTGGGGGCATTGCTCTCATATACCGTAATACTTTGAATATTGTCCCATATAATAAACCCACTCCCACATTTTCTACAGCTGAAATACTAATAACCTACTTGAAAATGAACAGCAGTAAAAGCATCTGCATTATAGTCACATATAACACCCCGGTAACAATATCCCAATACGTGAAGAAATACTAGCCTGGTCATCCAAAAATATAGAGAATGAAATAATCATACTTGGTGGTATAAATATTAACTGGTTAGATATCATACATTGCCCAACAAACAGTATCAACCTATTTAAGTAAACCCAACTAATTACTACCATAACCAGACCCAACAAAAACAATAGCTCAATATTAGACTGGGTCCTTGTCTCTGACCCTATTAAAATCTCCTCCAATGGCACTCTGCCTAAAAGCATAAGTGATCACTTACCGACATACATAATTCACAAACCAACTCCAGTGCTTAATATACACCACTATAAGCATACCAGAGACCTACAGTATCTCACTTCAGCCCAACCACCTTTAAAAATATCCTATGAAATATCATCTCGCATCCACTTAAAGTCCTACCACTGAATGATGATGTTGAATTATTTAACTCAGCATTCCTCCATGTTCTCGACAATCTCACTCCTCTCTGACATAGGAGAGTGAAAAACAACCAAGCCAGTTGGCCTACCAAATCCAAACTTATGAAATCTAGAGATAAGCCTTGGAAATTATGGCATACAAGTAAAAACCCTGCAGACTTTACTCAGTACAAACTACTTGTCACTAAAAACAAATAAGACTATTACATTACTCTGCAAAATGACCATATGCAAAATCCTACAAAGTTCTGGAGATCTATAAACTCTCTGTTATACCTAGGCAAAAGTGACAGTCCTTCTCCTGATCCAGACATGACCCCAGCTGAAATTGCCTCACTTTTTAACTCGTTCTTTAAAAACAGTATAGTCAACCTCACTGCCAACTTCTCACTACTTAACCCACTATCCCCAGACCCATCTGCTACAACAAGACCAAACTTCTCTCTCATACACATACCTATCTCCACCATAAAAAACTCCTGCTTAAACTTAAACCTGGAACAAATGCTCCAGATAACCTACCACAGAAGTCCTCCAAAAATCAGCTATATCCTGTCCTATTCGTATACTACTAAACAGATTCATTCAAGAGTCCTTCATTTCCACCATCTGGAAAAAGGCATTTATCCTCCCTCTCCACAAAGGTGGAAACAATAATGATATATCCAACTTCCGTCCAATTGCCATCCTCTCTCCCATCTCCAAAATTCTGGAAAAATGTATCTATAGCCAACTATGTAACTATCTGCTACATCACAACCTTCTCTCCCCAACCAAAAAAGAAGTTATGTACTCGCCATAATGTTCCATGTTTGTTATCTATAATCTCGCCTTCAATCTGACGGAGTTCAGAATTGAGCATCGGTTCCGACTCGGCCACATACTAAAGCTTGGGAGCTTTCACTGGCTCGAGGCTATACCCTATCCCATGATGCCTAGTGACAGTTACCCAGATCTCATTTGCAAATATCCATCACTAGAATATCTAACCAACTATGGTACACAATAATCCTCTGCGCATGTCTCATGAGGTAAGGAGGGAATCAGAGAACTTATGACCAATTAATTCCAAAAATTTTCTCTCAATCCTCCAGGAAGGGGGAAGGAGGGTGGGATACAAGAATGAAGGCAAGATTATGGACAACAAACATGGAATGTTATGGTGAGTACATAACTTCTTTGTTATGTTGTCCTATCTCGCCTTCATTCTTGATGTTTGGAACAGCATCCACAGCACCTTCTTTCTCGGGTGGCTCAAAGGAATAAACTCTTCAGAACAGTGGGACCAAAGGAAGCCCTGTTCCAGGAGGCCACATCTACTTTGTAATGAGTGATAAAGGTATGAGGGTTAACCTATGTGGCTGCATCACAAATTGAATCTAAGAGTAGTCTGGCTTGAAAGGCAGTAGAAGTCGACATAGCACTAATTGAATGGCCCCATATTTTTTCTGGCAATTGCTTATGCTAAGAACTATATGTATAAATAATAGTATCTGTAATCCATTTGGATAAAGTGACTTTTAAAACTCAAGTTCCTTTGCTATTTTCCAAGAATTTGACAAATAGTTGGTCCGATTTTCTAATCTGCTTTGTCCTGTGTAAGTAGAAATGTAACTGCCTATGGACATCCTATTGGTGAGGCTTATACTCTGCCTTGTTGCCAGAGTTGGGGAAAAAGATAGGTAGTTCAACAGACTGATTTAAATTGGACTCAGAACAGACTTTGGGCAGAAAGGAAGGGTTAAGTTCTAAGAGAGACTGTCTTTGTGGAAGATCAAATAGGGAGGACGGATAGACAGAGCTTGCATTTCTGAAACTCTCCTAGCCGAAGTAATGGCTGTTAAAAAGATTGTCTTCCAAGTTAAGACCTTTAGTGGGCAAGATGCAGCTGGCTTGAAAGGGGGGGGAGAGTTAAAGCAGTCAGTACCAAATTTAGATCCCATGGAGGTGGTGGTTCTCTTATTGGAAGTCTTAAGAGGAATGTACCTCTCAAAAAGCTTTTGCATAATCTATGAGACATTATATTGGATCCCATGTCTCCTATGTGATAGTTGGATATGGCAGCTGGTTGTACTTGTATAGTGGCCGCAGCTGCTCCTTGATTAAAGGTTTCTGCTAAAAATTCCAGAATTGTAGTTATAAGGGCTGTAAAGGGATCAATATTATTTTTGTCAGCCCAACAAGAAAATCTTTTCCATTAGCTAGCATAAAGTTTCCTAGCAGTGGTCTTGTGCGATGAAACTAGGATGTGACACACTGCTGGGGACATGCCTGGAAGTCTGGCTAAGATGGGAAGTGGAGAAACCAAGCTGTCAACTTGAGGGTTTGAATGGAGGGATGGAGCTTTCCTCACTGATGAGTCAGAAGATCTGGTACTGGGTCCAGGATCCAAGGCTCCTCCTGGAAATGGGGCCATATCTGATGAGGCCAGTATGGAGGGATGAGAATTAGCCTGCAACTCAATGATTTGGCTTTCTGAAGAACTTTTGGTATTAGTGTAAATGGGGGAAATGCATAAAGAAGTCCCGGGGGCCAATCGTGAACATGTGCATCCTTGGTGACTCCCCCGGAGGGGGAATTAGGGCAAGATAGCTGCTGCATTTGGCGTTCATGGACATGGCAAAGAGATCACAGCAAGGCTGGCCCCACATGCAAAAAATTTGGTTTGCAATTTCCTGTTTCAGGGACAACTCGTGAGGCATAAGAATTGCCCTGCTTAATTTGTCCTCTATCACGTTGGATTTCCCTGGAATGTGTTGCTAATCAGAAAATTTTGAGAAGATATTGCCCACTGCCATACTCTTTGAGCCTCTCGACAGAGGGGATCAGATTTGGTTCAGCCTTGTTTGTTGATATACCACACGATGGATATATTGTCTGTCTGAATTGCAATCGTCCCTAGTGGAAGAGAAGTCTGGAATGCCTGCAACGCCAGAAGCACCACTCTCATCTTATAGGTTCATAGGTTGGTACTAGGCTCTCGGCCCTAGGGCCTATACAAGCCTAGCCATAACAATTCCCTGGCTATCTCTTCCCACAGTTATTTACTTCTCTGGATCCCTGTCTAGCAGGGCGACTGACAGAATTTCCTACCTCCCATCCAATCATCAAGGTTCCTTTTTAGAGGGCCAAAGAGGCACTCTGCTTGATATGTATGGGTAGTCTATTCCAGAGTCTGGGGAGTCTCTGGGTCAGGAACCTATCCCTCCACCATGTTTTGTTCATTGTGATAACAAGGTTTAGATCCCTGGAGCGTGTATGTCTGAGGGATTGGGATTTCTTTAAGTGTAGCATGTCCAACAGCTCTAGGTTTGACATGGCCTTGTATGTTAAGCAGAGATCACCTCTGAGTAAATGATATGCGACAGAGTATAGGTGGAGTTTTTTTTTAGACAGTCAGCATAGGGCATCTGCTTTAGGCCTGTGATTCTTTTAGGAAGGTATTTCTGTGGCCTTTCCAGTTGTTGCAGATGTCTTGAGAGGTACATACCAAATGGGACATTGTATTCTATAATGGGTTTAAGGAGGGAAGAGTACAGTGGGACAATGACCTCCTTTTTTCTGGATGAAAAGCCCTTAGTGATTAGGTGTGCCACACAGAAGGATTTCCTGACTGTTGTTGCGATGTGGTTATCGAAGGCGAGACCACTATCCTCCTGTGTCGCTAAGTCTCTCATTACACTTTCGGTGTTTAGTGTACTACCACCTATGTGATAATTCATGGGTACATGTTTTTTCCCAAAGGGGATAACTATACATTTCTTGACACTGAACTTCAGCCCATGGCTCTGGCACCAAGCATCTGTTTTTGTAAGGCCCTTTTGTAGAATATCCACATCATTTGGGGATTCAATAATGGCTCCCAGTTTGCAGTCATCTGCGAACTTTGTTAGCCAGAGTCCCTTAGTGTTGGCCTGTACTTCAGAGAAGTAGATGCCAAACAAGAGCAGTCCCAGGACTGAACCTTGAGGTACTCTCCACTTGTCACTTGTCTGTTGCTGGATTTGGAGTTGGCTACTTTTAAAGTATGGGTTCTGTCAGTAAGCCAGTTGGCAACCCATTGATTGATGTAGGGATTAATGCCCAGCTTAGTAAGTTTATCTATGATTCCAGAGTGGGGGATGGTGTTGAAGGCCTTGGCGATGTCCAGATAGGCTGTGTGGACCACCTTACCCTTGTCCACAGCTCTGGAGACTGATTCGAAGAAGTCAGTCAGGTTCAGGAGACAAGATCGGCCCTTCACAAACCCAAACTGCGTGGGGTCCAGTGTTTGAAGGTTGCCAATGCCTTTGTTTATAAGTTCCATGATAATATGTTCCATGGCCTTGCAGATCAGGCTCGTCAGACTGATGGGGTGGTAGTTCCCGGGATCCAAGTTGAATCCCCCCTTGTGGAGTGGGATAACTGCAGCTGTGCACCACTCACTGGGCACGAATCCTGAAATGAGGCTATGATTAAACATGACACTTAGGTGAGGTGCCAGTTCATTTTGTAGTTCATGTAGTACACAGCCTGGGAGGTCATCTGGTCCCATGGATGCTGTATTCTTAGCTTTGGAGAGTGTTTTTTTTTTTTTTTACCTGTGAGGCTATTACCGGAATTTGGAAATTTTTTCAGTATTGAGATGGGCCCTTTAGGGGGTAAGAGGGGGGTGAAATTTGCACTGAACTGATCTGCCAGGATATTGGCAATATCCTTGGGATCAGTATATTTAATGCCATTCAGTTGTAGCTCAGAGCAGGTCTGAGCATTGCCATTTAGATTCTTGACATAGCAATAGAATGTTTTGTGGTTGTCTTTGGAATCTTTGGCAATTTTATTTTCGTAACTAGCTTTGGAGGATTTTATGAGGGATCTCAGCTTCTTACTGAGGCTAGTAAGGGAGTTTTTTTGCATCCCAGGATTTTCCTCTTTTCTGCAACAGTTTCTTCCTTTTGTTGTAAATTTATGATAAGGGACCAACAGATTAACTTCCTTTTTTGGAAGAAAGCATCTTGGTTCTATTGGGGATGGCACGATTCATGCATGAGTGGATGTGCTCGTACAGTGCCTTAGTGTAGGATTCAGCAGTCAGACTTTCAGTTCCCGTCTGCATGGGTGTCATGAAGTTTGCCACTTCTGACTTGAGTAGCATGAAATTGGCTTTGGAGAAGTTTTTTTACAGAGGTTTCCTTACTGGAGGGGGATGGGATGTGGATGTCAAGGGTGATTAGCTTATGGTCAGACCTGACCAACAAGGGGGTGACCATAGGCGTGGAGCATCGATGTCCCATGTTGGTAATGACCAGGTCTAGGATACTGGAGCCCCTGGTGGGACTAAGGATTAGTTAATACAGGGCGTTGGAATTTATGAATTCCAAGAACCGTTGGGCAAAGGCATTGGTACATGAGTAGTTTTCCCAGTTAATGGCAGGGTAGTTGAAATAATATTTTCCAGTATGTTTAGAAAGGTGTAGTGAGAATCTTGGGGCATGGTGTGGGATCTGTAGCAAGCTACAATTTGGACTGCAGTCTTACCTAGTGTTAGTTGCACCTGGAGAATTTCAGACGCATTGTGTTGGGCAACTAGCCTGGTGTTGTGAATATCCTTGGTGAATATGGACACTCCTCCACCTTTAGTGTTTCGGTTCTGGTTTGGTGGCCGAAAAGTATGGTAAGAGTTGTAGCCTGGTATTGCAGGGGTGCTCTCTGGAGCCTTGAACCAGGTCTCAGTTACTGCACAGATATCGATGTTCTCCATTTTTAGGAGTGACTCGAGACAGTGCATTTTGAGGTTTAGACTTCTAGCATTGAGTAGCATTACCTTCAGATTTTGCATGCTTGTACCTGTTAAGGTGGTGGTTTTGTCCTTTGAACTTTACCTAAAAAAGGCACTATAGGGGTGGCAAGATCCTTAGCCATTAACCTGAATCCCAGGGGCAACAGGTGAAGACCATTTCGGGCAAAGCATCGTGGTCTGTCGATCATGTCGTCCCAGGCAGACAGATACTGGATCCCCTTTGAATGACACCAGAAGCTTAGACAATTGTTGAAGTCAATCATTTTGTCCTTATACTGTGGTATCATTCTGGGCGAAGGCAGGATGCTACTCAGGGCTAGGGTCATACCTGCCTGGGCCACATGATCTCAGAGCTCTTCCATGTCTCTTTTCATGTAGTCCAGGGAGGTACGTCTCAAATCATTCACTCCAACATGGACAATGACACAGTCATATTTGTACTTGTTGTGGAGTGACTTGAGTGCATGCGTTATGTGGCGGATCCTGGCACCCGACATGGCAGCTGACTGTAATTTTCTCCTTGTTCAGCCTGGTGAGTGGGACATCAGTGTGCCTTACTATAAAGTCACTTATGACTAAAGGTTGTCTTGCCTTAGGAGCTGTTGTTGGGTGGCACATTGGTGTTGTGAGCTATGTGACACTTTGGTTGTGATTGTTGTTGTTTGCATTTCAGCTTCAGAGGTCCTTGTTGCTTGGGCAGGTTACTGTCAAGGGCCCCCACATATGTGGGTTTAGTGTTGCTATGTGTGGGTGTTGGTTTAGAAGGGGTATGTGTTGCTTGAGGTGTAGTGCGGGTGTTAACCTTCTCCTCTTGACTGTCTAGCACAATCTTGGCTGGAAAGAGTTTTGCTTCCAGTTTGGCTATGTACGTGCATCTCTCACAGGTTGTAGTGTTGGGTGGTAGGAGGAGAGGGATGTCTGTGTACATGAGGCAATTTCTGCATTGTCCCAGTATGCCCAGATTCACCAGGTGGACAGGAGAAATCACTGGAAGCTGACCCTTGGACATGCCTGGTGTGGTGCTTTTTTTATTTTTGTAAAGTACAAGAGCTGTTTTCCCTTACCTTATCAAGGTACTTCGCAATTATAGGCTTAGTGCCTACGATTAATTTCTCCTTATTAACAAGGAGAGTTGAGTTTTTGTATCAGTTTAAGAATTCCTAGTGCTTTCCAACAGGTTGTAAAGCAAGTGCTAGTCACAGGGATGCTTAAAGGTAAGATGAAAAAAGATGGTTTATCCTAAACACTGCAGTGTGCACTAGAGTTAGATGTGAAAGTAGATAACTTAAGTTTTACCTGTCTAAAAAGTTACGTTTTAAGTGGAGAGTCACTATTTTTAAAACAACAAGATAGATTGAAAGGGGGTGGTCACTTTTCTATTCTAGTACTATGGAATACAGTAGGATGGCCAATAAATTTAAATAGTTGAAGAGGAGTGATTTCACAAAATGATAATTTTGTGCTTACTCACACAAGCCAGTAAAAACAGAGGAAATGAGATATATGGTCAAATTAACACAAGGGGAAGGCAACTAGAAAGACAGTGTTTTGTAAGAACACTACAGTAACCGAGTGGGAGGGTGGGGAAAAAAATTTCTGCCTGACTCATGAGAGACAGAGCTGTGGTCTCTCTTCAAGTTTTAATATGCAGTTAAAAGCAGAATACAAGTTAAGGACAATGTAAATAAAACAAATCACATGTGCACATATGTACGCATGAGCAGTTATACAACAAATAAAAAGTATAACCTTCTGTATTAAAGCATATAAGGGTGGAGCCTTTCTATAAATGTGTATGTGTGTTTTATACAGACATGTGGGTATATGTGCCCAAGTCAGTCTGTCTAAAATAACTTTATAGCTACTTGGGTGAGCATAAGAATGTCTGTATTGTATATTATATATGTATACACACAAGAATTGCATCTGCCATTTAAGTAATTATTTTCCTTAAATTTCTTCTTTGAGAGCAAGAGAAATTTGATGGGCATACGATTTGTCTCTTGTGTTTAAGTCTATAAAGGTAATATGCTGTAAAGGAAATTTTTGAAATTTATGGTTTTATGTGAAAGTAAATAAATATTGAGAACATAAATTTGTCTTTTAACTTAACAGGTGGTTTTAAAATTGTTCATCCGAATTGCATTTACAGATTGATCAATTAACTGAGATATAAAATTGGTCTCCAGTTCCTGTTTTTTTGGAACTAAAGAGCGAGTAAATTCCACATCGGTTTGGTCTGCAGGGGACTTCTTGGATGACTCTTTTTTCTAGCAACCTTTTTTTTTCTCTAGATTGCTTGACCCTTTGGGGGGGGGTTATGTCTGGGATGGATCTTGATGGAGGAGTGAAAAAATGAAAATGAATGCTGTATCCTGGATATGATCAACCCATACCCATTTTTTGATATTCAGCCAGGTTTTGGGGGACAGTGATAATATCCCCCACACTTTCCAGAGGTAATGAGTGTCTCTTCCCCTTTCATGGAAGAGTCTGCTAGAGAAACCCTTCAGCTGTATCTTCGCCCTGATTCTGTGGACCCCAAATCTTTCCATTGCCATTTGCCCTCTGTTGCCCTCTGCCTGGGAAAAAGTGCATCCAGCTAAGCTCTTTGCTCACGTTATTGCAGAAATTAAACTGATCCTGGGAGTGTTCGCCTGCTTGGTTAAGTGTCTCTTTTACTTCTGGCCCGACCAAGGACGAACCATCAAAAGGGAAGTTGATAAAGGAAGACTTGAAGGGTTCAGCAAACTCACAAAGATGCATCCAGGAATGCCTCTTCAGAGCTATTCCCATGCCTGCTGCCCTACTTGCTCCATTGGCTGCATAAGAAATGAGACGCATGGAGGAGTTTACTACAGAGTTTAAGGTTGCAAGCTGAGAGTTTACCTTGTCAGGCACCCCTGAAGCTGTAGTACCCTGAAGGGCATCTCCCAGCTCCTTGAGGAGATCCCTCTGAAGTAGAGTGAAGTGGGATGAGTAATTTAGTGACCTAAGAGTAAAGGCCACTGAAGAAAAGATACTCTTCCTGTATCTGTCCATTGTTCGGGACTCCTTACTCAGCGGATGGACATATGAAGTTGTTTCGGCTAATTCCTTCTTGATGGCCGCCGCCACCGCCATAGCATCTACTGGCACACCTGTTGTCAGGAACTGTTTGTTGTCTAGGGCTGTAATAAATTTGTTGGGCCTCCTCGGAACTGATTCCACAGATTCTGTAGAGCCCCATGCCTTTCGACTGACTACACCAAGGAGCTGGTCGAAAGGCTGAGACACCAAAGAGGTGGAGGGTTGAGATCCAAATGCCTCCCAGTACACAGACTCATCTTCAGAAGAGGAGAGTGCCTTCCAGCCACCTCTCTGTTTCAGGATCTCTAAGATGTCTGAGAAGGAGACATCCTCAGAGGGTGACCATGTGGACCCTTCTGAATCCTCTACATCCGTATCCGATGTGACAGACTAAGGGGAGTCTAGATGTTTCCTCTTAGAAGTTCTCTTACGAAGGACATCCTCAGAGGGGTACTCTGGGGAGGTTTCAGAAGAGAGTGGCTCACCCATTGGGGCATCTTGGGGCATTGGTTCTCTACACTTGGGCTGGAGGGATGGTGTAGAGGTTGACATTGGTCCCTTAGGGAGAAGAGTAGCTGGATCTGTGGATGGAGCAGTCTTGGGGGAAAGCACACTCATCACCTCGAAGGCACCACGATCCAGGCTGAGCGCCTCGGGTTCCGAGGAACCCGGAGATCTCTCCCACACCAAGGAGGATGGCTCCAAGGCTTATTTGGGCACCAAACTCACCTGCACCGGAGTCCCGAGGGGAAGAGTCGGATCTGACAAAGGTCTGATTTGACTCTCCTCCCTGGAACCAACAAAGGAATGCCAGCTCCCAGATCCCTTGATAGAAGACAACATCGAAGAGATCGACGTGGAAATCAGGACAGAGAATCTGGCAGTGGTTCTCGGACCCAACAGTTCCACCACAAGGACATCCAAGCACTCCGGCTCCAAACTCATCTGAGTCGGAGGAGGAATAGAAGTTAAGGCAGATACGGCTGTCGGCTCCACTTCCGTTTGAGCTGGGCTCAAAAGAATTTTCTAAGGCTGGTGTTCGAAGCAAACTCTTGACCACCCGCTCCACATTATCATCCGAGAGACTCTTGGAAGATCGAGAGGAAAGGGAGAATCTGTGGCTACCAGCCACCGATTGCAGAAGGGGTGACTGTGGTACCAAAAGGATCGGCTCCAAGGTGAGTGACCAGCTTCTCTTTTGGCTCTGAGATGGCTACAATAATGCTGGTGGTGCCAATGGAAATTTTGACTTCTCGGGTCTGACAACCTTCAGATCCAAAGCAACACGTTTCTCAGGCTTCTTAGGTGGCTCAGAAACCGGAGCCAAAGAAGCAGATTTTGTAGTGGATTTTTCAGAGGAGGATTTTGAGGACTGATTCCCTTCGATGTCCACCTCAAAAGGTCCCTTCAATAAACCTCTGACAATTAGTTTATTCTTGCATTCCTGCAGGACCCTGGAGCTGAAACCATGGCAGATAGAACAGGAATCCTGCAGGTGAACGGCGCCTAAGCAGTAAACACAACTTGTGTGTGCCCATCTGTTAGTGACATCTTTTGTGTGCATGAATCACACTTCTTAAAACCAGATTGCTTAACAACTTTAGCAGAATCTTTAGACATATTGAAAGATTTGTCCACAATAATAGCCAAGCACTATAAGAAAAAAACAGTACTCTAATCCAAGGTACAGCCTATGACAGTACAGTAAGGTACAGACAGCAAAAATATTGGAAATAAAAAACAAGTTTTTTTTTTTTTTTTTTATATAGAGGGAAAGAAGGGCTAGAGGAGAGGTCTCTAACTTAAATGGCGATTTCCTCTAGCCAGAGAAGACATCTCTAAATTAAATGACGAAACCTCAGAAAGGGATGTAGAAAGGGGAAAGAAGCCCTCTAACTAAAATTGGCTAAAATAAAAAGGACAAAAAATGAATCCTTTAACTAAAATGGATTCGTTAAGGACCAACTAAATGCCGAGGATAGGGTAAAAGGAGGCCTGCAACAATGACAGCCTACACAAGCAACGCTACAAAAAGGCAAAAAAACAACAGTAAAGATTTTAAACTGCTCAAAGTAGACTAAACTGCTTTCAAGTAGGGAAAAATAAGACTTTTCCCCCAAAAAAGTTATAGAAACACTATAAACTAATCACATAAACCAAACACTAGCCTGAGCCAGAGAAAAGGAATCCCGAAGCAGCAAGTGGCAAATGAGATCTGGGTAACTGTCGCTAGGTATCATGGAATAGGGTATAGCCTTGAGCCAGTGAAAGCTCTCGAGCTTTAGTATGTGGCCAAGTCCCCAAACATCAAGAATGAAGGCGAGATAGGACAACATACCATCATGTGTTTAGATCTAGTCATAGCACCACCACTGTTACTGCATCTTTCTTGGAAACAGTCAGCCATGCTCGAGACCCAGGATACCTTGTCTCCTCACTATTTCTTGACCTCTCCAAGGCATTTGATACTGTCTACCACTCACTTCTTCTGACCAAACTCTCTAATTTAAGCATATCTCCCCCTACCCTAGGCTGGTTTTCTGACTACCTTACAGATAGACAACAAGCAACCAGATGGCACCAATCCCTCTCTCCTATCCTCAACATCAATACTGGAGTCCCACAAGGGACCATACTAGGCCCACTGCTCTTCAGCAATTTCTTTAATGACTTCCATACCAGCATAACCCATGCTAATGTCATCCAATATGCAGATGACTCCACCATCTTCTGCATGGCCAAATCTACTTTAGAACTACTTACACTCACCCAAAATCATCTCCACTGAAACCTGGATGTATAATAGCCATTTAGCCCTAAATCTAATAAAACCAAACTGATGTTATTCACCCCCAAAAATACAACACCCCTAACGAAAAATCAATTTACCATCAACTCACTCAACACTTGCTTTGAAGTAGTCCCATATAACAAACTTCTGGGGATAGTCATAGAAAAATGCCTAATTTCCAACCAACATATTAACACAAACATCAAAAAAAACATCAGAAAGTAGGCATCCTGTACAGGCACAAACACTTCCTCACCTATGCAACAAGACTATCCCTTACCTCTTCCTTTCTATTTCCATCCTTGCTCTATGGTTCACCTCTCCTTATTAATATACAGTCCTCTCTCAAATCCAAACTGGACTCATGCTACAATAAAATTGCAAAATCTGTAACCAGCGCCAAACACTCCTCCCACCACTGCGTATCACTCCAATGTCTAAACTGGCTAGAACTTCCCCAACATCTAACATACATGCAACTAACCACAGCTCATAAGCTAATCTATAAGCCATCTAGATGTCCTGCCCTCTCCTCTATGTTCACCATGTATCACTAAAATAGACCTCTGCGATCAGTCAAGCAGATGCTCCTTAATGTATCAAAACCTAACCTTTCCGCTGGTCAAATGCATTACCCATATGCTATAGCAAAACTATGGGATGCTCTCCCTCCTTCAATTAGATCTAATAGTAACCCTGAATGCTTTAAGACTTAGCTGAAACAGCACTAGTTCTCCCATTCGCTATGTACATGTACCAGCACTGGCTATAAAAAATCCAATATTCCAAGCCTTCCTACTTTTCCTCCCCATCTCACTTATGGCTCAGACTCCTCATATATACGTGCTTCCAACTTACTAAATCCAACACGTGCTACTCAGCCACACATAATCTACAATATCAGTTACCTACCATATCTTCTATTCATTCTTGATGCCTATATAACAATAGCTCTAAGGCTGTCCCTTACTCTCAGAATCTTTAATCTGCTGCTCTCCATCTTCCCCTCACTACTGCAAATCTGCAATACTGTATTGTTCACACATCTGCTATTATCCCATGTCATCAACTGTATTCTTGTTTGGCTTGCATACTTAAAATCTAACATCTGTATAACTAGTGTCATCTATTTTATTGTATCACCTCTCCTATAATGTAGTGTTCTGTACCATCACTGCTTGATTTATGTATTTTGATTCTGTAGCTTTATCATGTTTTGTTTTTTTTCTACTGAAAACGGGCTCACCCTGGTCCAGTAGACCTCCTGGTAAACAAATGCAAATAAATAAATAGTTTGGATTTCTGTTACTAAGTAATGAAGATGGCAGTAATATTGTACTAAGCGACTATCTTTAGGTGCTGAGGTCATGAACCTAGAAAACAAGTTGAAGCCTAGAAATGCTTTTCTTATATAAAATGTTGTTCTAATTCATTAATACCTAGTATTTGGTTTCACTGACCTCACGGTGTTATGCTACCTCTGTCCCCTCAAAAACTTGTTCTATTGTATGCTATTAAAATATGTAATTAAAGATGAAGCATACTTACTAAAGAATGCACTAATTAGATAACTATTAAAATTTGAGCTTCTACCACATCTTCCTCGTTCATCTGTACCTTTTTACTTCATTGGTTTGAAAGTGGGAAATGTTATGCTGTTATTTCACTTGATCCAAACTGTTTTATTTTCTGTTACTCTGACTACCCTGGAGCTCTTTTCCTCGGACCTCTGTTGAAAAACTGCTTGCTGCTCAAGTAGGCTTTCCCAGTTAACAAATATTCATACTAATAAATACACACATACATACATACATACATGAATGAATGTAATGAACCTGAGGAGGAAAAAAATTGTTGTCCCCTCAGAAATTAAGGAACAGACTGAGACCTAGGTAGTATGCACCTGTCAACAACCATGATGTATTTAGGGTGGCATTTAATGACAGCAGGTAGATTTCTTAATACTCTGGGCAAATTAACTTAAGCAAATTCTATTCTAGTCCAAAATCAGAAGAGGTTGATACTCCACAACAAACGAAGCAAACCAGACGAATGAAAAGACAAGTCCTTTATTCGAATAAGTAAGCGCTTTCACGTTGCTCAGAACGCTTCATCAGACTTCAACAAACCATAAAAATTTGAATCAACTTATATATAAGTAAAACACCAATGAAAATCACATTAGCAAGTCACATGCAAGTTACAAAAATACATCATTTCCTTTCCATAAAAATTACATAAAATAAAATATATAAATATATATATCCTAAAAATCTCATGCTAATAAATGAATAGTAGAAGTAAAATGTTAAAACATACTAAAACATATATTAGATAATGAAACATATTACTACTGTTTAATGTTTCAAAGGTTTATCTAATAAAAATGGTCTCAATGAAAATTTATCATTGAGACCATGACCTTTAGTCGCAGATAGCTTAATTATCCACTTTGCCTCAGCTTTTTCTGTCTTATTGCCAATATTACCAAGTCTTTCTGTCTCTGTTAACTGTCCTATTACTAAAAATCTAAAGGCATGTGTGGTGTCATTTTGTAGTACATGCTTGGCTAGGGCATTCCCTTCATTCTCTCTATGTATAGCGTACAAATGCTCTCGTATCCTTTCTCTTAAAGTTCTATTAGTCTTTCCTGTATAGAAAGAATAACATTTTATGCAGGATGCAAAATAAATCACATTTCTTGACTTGCAATCAGCGTATTCATTGAACTCATATTTAACACCAGTGTCTGGATGTATAAAAACATTAGATTTCATTATATATATACACTGGTTGCAAGAGCGACATGCAAATGTACCCTTTCTCTCAGAGGAGATCTTATTTTTAGGCACACTCTCATAACAAAGCATACGTTTCAAAGATTTAGTATTCTTATAGCTAAAAGATGGTTTCTCACCCACTAAGTCTTTTATACCATCATCTAACTGTAGAATATTCCAATGTCTCTTAATAATGTTGACAATAGAAGTATTGTTATTAGTAAAGGGTATCACTAGCCTCCTCTTATCATTATTCCTCACTATAGGTCTCTCATCTATACTACCTTGTTTTTTAATAAAAGGACGTCCTAGATGTGTACGTTTAAAAGTATCCAATGAACGCATATCTCTATTGCAATAGCCTCTATGCCTAAAATCACTTTCTATAGTTTTTAATGCATCAGAGAAAACCAAATCATCACTAGTTATGTTAGAAAAACATTTCACCTGATTATTTACAATGTTTTTATGTATATGGGGGGGTGCATGCTACTTCTGTGAAGAATAGCATTCTTCCTACATGCCTTCCTAAATACTTCTGTTTATAGAGTATTGTCTTTTTTGCTCAATGTCACATCTAAAAAGTCAATTGTGTTATGTGAATACATTTCAGTCAACCTAAGAAATGTGGTAGTTCCATTAATATATAGAACAAACTCTTTCAGGAGCTCTAATGTGCCTCCCAAATTAAAAAGGTCATCCACAAAACGTTTATAATATTTTATAGAAGTGGAGTAAGCCAAATGTTCTAAAACATAATGATTCTCCCAATATGCTAACACAAGGTTAGCATAAGAGTTTGCACAAGATGTGCCCATAGCTACTCCTTTAATTTGAAGGAAGTATTCATTGTTAAAGGTAAAAACATTGTGACAAAGAACCATTTCTAACAACATTGTGAGTTTAATAACTTGATTATTGCTAAGTCCTTTATTTAACAAATATAACCTTAAGAAATCTATCCCTACATCATTAGGTATGCAGGTGAAGAGAGAGACAACATCTAGTGTTACCATATAATCTGTAGTTTCTAGAATATTGTTCTCATTGAAAGGTGCTAGTGTTTCCAAGAACTGTTTCGTATCACGTAATATAGATTTAGTAGATTCCACGACTGGTCTCAAATTTTTTCTAGAAAAATAGATATTGTCTCAGTTAACCAGCCTCTGCCAGATACTATTGGTCTAAGTGGAGGATTATGTGTAGTCTTATGTACCTTAGGTAAACGTCTAATTACTGGTATCACAGGTTTCTCTATCAAAAAATATTTGTACAGTTCTTCATCAATAATCCCACACATCAACATGTCATATAAATCTGCATGTACTGTTTTTATTAATTTATCTAAATCTGACATGCTCAATCTCTTATAAGTAGTAGTATCTGAAAGCATTTCTAACATAGTATCATGGTAGTAGCCGGTATCTAGAAGCACTGTAGGTCCACCTTTGTCAGCTTGTCGAATGACTATACTAGTATTGTTCTTTAAATCATGAAGGGCTAACTTCTCTTCCTTGGTAATATTGTAAAAATCAAGTTTTGTATTGTCAGATTCAAAAAACTTCAACAAATCATCACTGCAAGCTCTTTCAAAACTTTCCAATAAAGGATGTATAGCAGGCATATATGTAGAAGTTTTTTTAAAAGACAAAACATCAGTATTAGAAGCATTGTTGCCAAACTGTAAACCAAGTGCAATATTTCTAACAAAACATTTTATGTCAACAATTAAATCACTTACATCAGTCCCCTGAGAGGGAATGAAGGACAAACCTTTGTTCAAAATCTTTCTTTCATTGTCCATAAGCATGTGACTGGAAAGATTAATAATCAAGTCCTGGTTACAGTTTTGAAAGTTTTTTTCTGAAATTCTAACTGGCCTCCTGATATCTTCCTTTTCCTGGTGGTTTGTGGACTCCAATTGCGCCTCATCTCCTGTCGAAAAGGGAGTGGAAAACGGAGAGAAGTGTCATTAGATTCAGCTGAAACAGTTCCACTTGTTGATATAGGTGTTTTTCTTCTCACTACAGGTACTGACATGGTCGTTGTATTTAAAACATCAGAGTGTACCGTATTCACACTGGGGCATTGTTCACTGACTGCTGCTTCTACCTGAGAAGAGGAAGCAGGCATGGAAGGAGTAGGAGCAGATAAAGTGTTATGCTCAGTGAAAGGCATTTCAATGTTAGTGCGAGTCGCAGCATATGTTGTCCTGGTGGACTCTCTCGGCCAGGAGAAGACGTTCCCCCTCGAGAAATCCATACAGTCTCTTTCTAATTTCTTCTTTTTTGTCAATAATAACTTGTTATCTAACTTGCATTGTGCTATATCAGAAAGAAAATCTTCTTTCTGTGTGTTAGTGAGAGCTGCAGTCAATTTTTCTTCTAAAGCTATAGCTTCTTGCTGAAGTTCCAACTCTATCAAAGTATATTGCTCAATAAGTAGTCTCATGTAGGCATAGCTCGTATCTAAATTAAGTTGCTGCCACTTAGACAAAAGTTCAGGATAGGCAGAGCCAAAAGTAGGCATTTTTAACAAACGAAGACCTCTAGGAACAACTTTAAAATTAATGCATGCCTCCATATGTCTTTTTTGCCACTGGGCATTCTTAATTTTACTAAGGTTGTCCTCGAGCTTTCTCATTGTTTGTAAAACATCTACATGCCAATCAGTATCTCTGTGTGTAGAGGCTGCTTTTGCTAATTCAGCATAAGACAGTTTTAGAAGTGGATTAATACCATCTGTTAAGATTTCTGTAAGACCCAAAGATCTGGATTCAAGTAACACATTGCTGGTTTCTTCTGTCATGTCCCTTCAGTGAACAAAATAGCAGAGTTCAGCAAGAAAAGAACACTGTCAGGGTAAGGTATCACCTCCCAAAAAAAGCACAAATCCAAAATCAGAAGAGGTTGATACTCCACAACAAACGAAGCAAACCAGACGAATGAAAAGACAAGTCCTTTATTCGAATAAGTAAGCGCTTTCACGTTGCTCAGAACGCTTCATCAGATTTCAACAAACCATAAAAATTTGAATCAACTTATATATAAGTAAAACACCAATGAAAATCACATTAGCAAGTCACATGCAAGTTACAAAAATACATCATTTCCTTTCCATAAAAATTACATAAAATAAAATATATAAATATATATATCCTAAAAATCTCAAGCTAATAAATGAATAGTAGAAGTAAAATGTTAAAACATACTAAAACATATATTAGATAATGAAACATATTACTACTGTTTAATGTTTCAAAGGTTTATCTAATAAAAATGGTCTCAATGAAAATTTATCATTGAGACCATGACCTTTAGTTGCAGATAGCTTAATTATCCACTTTGCCTTAGCTTTTTCTGTCTTATTGCCAATATTACCAAGTCTTTCTGTCTCTGTTAACTGTCCTATTACTAAAATTCTATTCTAGGTATAAAAAGTCATAAAAGAACTCTAACCTAGGCCGATATCATCATATCAGTAGGAATATCTCAGTTTGAAGGCTCGGTTATATAATTTACAGGTACATTTTAGATAGTCAAATACAGATGGTAATCATGTTGTTTTAGTTCATAGGTTCATACTAGGCTATCTGCCCTAGGGCATTTATAAGCCTAGCCAGAGTGTGTTTGGCTTTCGCCACCCATTTTAAAATAATTTTGCTATGCCCTTCTTCGAGGTTAGTATACTGTGCCTCTGTCTAACAGTGACACAGAAGTGATACCCGGGGTAAACCTACAATCTACCATCCATTCATCAAGATTCCTCTTGAAGAGAGTCAATGAATGACCTCCCCTGATCTAGATGTGAATCCCTTCATGATTAGGTGGGCTATATAAAATGTTTTTCTAACCACTTTGGCCACGTGGTTGTCAAATGAGAGATTGCCATCAACTTGGGTCCCCAGGTCCCTAATTACTTCTTCTGTACTTAATGGATTACCACCTATGTGGTAATTTGTGGGCACTTTGTTTTTGCCAAAGGGGATGACTACACACTTTTTGGCGTTTAGCTTGAGGCCATGGCTCTGGCACCAGTTGCCTGTTTCTATGAGGCCCTTTTGGAGGATGCTTGTGTCGGTTGGAGAGTCGATTATGGTGCCCAGTTTGCAGTCATCTGTGAACTTGGTCAGCCACAGTCCTTCCGTGTTGGCCTGTACCTCCGAGAAATATATACCGAACAAGAGAGGTCCCAGGACTGAGCCTTGTGGGACGCCACTTGTAACTGGTTTGGAGTCTGACATGGCTCCAGCAATTCTAACCATGTGGGTTCTGTCCTTGAGCCAGTTTGCAACCCATCTAGTGACATAGGGGTTTATATTTAAGCTGGTGAGCTTATCTATAATGCCCGAGTGGGGTATTGTATCGAAGGCTTTTGCGAGGTCCAGGTAGGCTGTGTGGACCACCTTCCCCTTAATGGCCTTGGTGACTGTTTCAAAGAAATTGACCAGGTTTAAGAGGCAGGATCTCCCCTTAACAAAGCCGAACTGGGTAGAATCCAGTGTCTGTAGGTCCCCAATATCTTTATTTATGAGGTCCTTGATGATCCTTTCCATAGCTTTGCAGACCAAGCTAGTCAGGCTTATGGAGTGATAGTTTCCAGGATCCGTTAAGGCACCACCTTTGTGGAGAGGGACCACTGTTGCTGTACGCCACTCTTTGGGTACATATCCTGTAGTAAGGCTGAGATTGAACAGTAGTTTTATGTTTGGGTTTAGCTCTTCTTGGAGTTCATGTAGGACGCAGCCCGGGACACCGTCTGGTCCCACTGTGTTTTTTGCTTAGGAGTGGGCGGCTCTTACCTGAGCATCTGAGATGTCAGGGGGGCAGCACTCTGCTGGGATAGATATTTGCCCTTTTGGTGGGGGAGTTTGCGCTGAACCTGTCAGCTATGATGTTGGCAATGTCTGTGGGTTTGGTGTATTTTTTGTCATTTTGGACTAATTCTGAGCATATCTGGGAATTCCCACCCAGGTTCCTAACATAACTAAAGAAAGCCTTGTGATTATCCTTAGTGTCCTGTGCAATTTTTCTCTCGAAGCTGGCCTTAGACGATTTTATGAGTGCCCATAGTTTTTTGCTAATACTGATCAGAGATGCCTTCCCTTTTTGGGATTTTGCTCTATCATGTAGTAGCTTCCTTTTTCTATTGCATAGTTTGTTTATGGCTGGGGTCCACCAGACAGGATGTCTGCCTTTGGAGGATTGGGTCTTGGTTTTATTTGGGATTGCATGATCCATGCATTCCTGAAGGTGTTCATAGAATGCGTTTATAAAGGTTTCTGCGGTCTGGGCCGTATTTTCCACAGGCCCGGGGCTTTGAAGGATTCCACCTCGGTTTTGAGGAGTGTGAAATTTGCTTTAGAGAAGTTTTTCACTGTGGTTTTCTGTGCAAGGGGTGGGGTCGGGATGTGAATATCCAGTGAGATTAGTTTATGGTCTGATCTTACCAGTGTGGGATACACTTCTGGTCTGGAGCATAGAGTCCCCATGTTGGTGATGATCAGGTCCAGTATGTTTTCCCCTCTTGTGGGAGTGGTAACAAGTTGTTCCATAGCATTTGAGTTTATAAATTCTAGGAACATTTGGGCTACGGTGTTGGAGCTAGAGTAATGCTCCCAGTCTATGTTTGGGTAGTTGAAGTCACCCAATATAATGGTGTTTGGAGAGACCTTCATGTTTTCCAGTGTTCTCAGGAAGGCTGAATGGGGTTCCTGGGTTTGGGAGGGTGGTCTGTAGCAGGCTATAAACTGGAAGGCAGTTTTACCCACTGTTAGTTGCACATGGATAGTCTCTGATGCTTCGTGCTGTGCCACCAACCTGGAGGTGTGGGTATCTTTGATGAATATTGATACTCCCCCCTCCTTTTGTGATTCGGTCCAAGTTTTGGGGCCGAAAAGCATGGTATGAGGTATAACCTGGTAGTGCTGGGGTGCTCTCGGGAGCCTTGAACCAGGTTTCTGTTACTGCACAGATATCGATGTTCTCCATGCTAAGGAGAGTTTCGAGTGCGTGCATCTTGAGGTTTAGACTTCTGGCATTGAGTAGCATTACTCTTAGTTTCTTATCCCTTGTTATACCTATGGAGGTGGGTTTGTCTTTTGAGCCTTGCCCAAAAAAGGCACTATGGGGGTAGCAAGAGCCTTTGCCAATATCCGAAAGCCCACGGGTGACAGGTGCAAGCCGTCCCTAGTGAAGCATCGTGGCTTGTCAAGCATGTCATCCCAGGCTGACAGGCATTGGTGTAAGGATTTGATTCTGCACTGAGCAAGTATATAATGGTGATTTTTTTACTGTTTAAGGGTCTGAAACAGTATATGGATAACGGGGATATAAACTGATATTTGATATGCCCAAAGTTGCTCATAGGTTAGGTTAGGTTAGGTAGTGCCACAACAAACCCTGCTACCAACAGAAGAAACAGGCTCTTTTGTAAACTCATGTGCATAATCTGATATCTGTGAATAGAAAAAGTCAATTCCTTCTATAGAAAGCTTTAATGCACCAAAGAATTTAAATATGTAGTGAACAGTTTCCTTCATGAATAAAAGGCATCAAGTGCATTTTTTTTTTTAAGGAAAAGCGAAACAGTACAGTCATCCAAAATCAAATACATGCTGGGGATTATAGAGATCTCTCATGAAAAACTAATAACTATTCCTGAAGACAGTCAATAATATGTTTTTATAATATGCCCACTGATTGCTGTTGTTTTTAGTAAATATGTATTGCAAAAACAGCTGCCATTTTCATATCATTTAAAACATAGAGAACATTGTGTGTTAAAAAGAGTTATTCCTAGTTCTGTTTAGACTATAAAATTACAAGTAGGTGCACCCTATCAGATTTAATTAAATCCATTTAATTCAAAAGTTTACATGGGGCTGTGTTGTAAATGCTCTTGGCTAATACCCTTCCAAGAAGTTTGATACGCATTTATCTCCCTGTGTGTGTGTGTGTGTGTGTGTGTGTGTGTGTGTGTGTGTGTGTGTGTGTGTGTATATACATATATCCACACACATATGTATAAACACTCATCTCCTATCTCCACACACAGAAATACACACAAATCTGATAAGCTTTCTGCTGAGTGTGTTTTGATTTTTCGGTCTCGCACAGAAATGAAGTATTCATGTTTAGGAAGTTTTTAGTCAAAATTCAAGGGTTGACATCTATTCTGGCTGCTGCCACTGGATATCAGCACATGTGAAGTGGTGAGCCTATGCAAGCTCCATATCCTGTGAAAGTGAAGAGATTTACAGTTCAATCGGAACTGAAGGAGTTGGCACTACTCTCTGATGTACCTGTCTGTACAGGTAATGGAGGAGATTGTGTCAGCAACCTCTGCTGAAAGTGCTGTTCAATTGTCTGGATGCAGGGCTGTGATGTACATTATTGGTCATACTTGCTGGAAGAAAGATGATGGAGAATATGGGAGACATTTATACTACAGGTACATTTATGTTCCATAAATTTCATGAGAATACTCTTGTTTTGACTATTACACTTGTGAGTACTTTGCAATGTACAGCCAGGTTTTGTTTAATGGATAGCACTTTTTTATGTAAGGAAAAGTTTGTTTCCATATTTACTCTATTCATACATTTTCGGAAAGTGTGCTGCTTTTGTTTGTTTTAATAAGCAGTAACTCCTGTATGGCTGACAATGTGATTCAGCACTGCTTTTTATGAACTGTGAAAGCTAGAATCTCATGCTCCAAATCGCGCCTACATTGTGCATGATTATAAACCAACAGCAATCCTTAATTCATGGAGAAATATTTCCCACCTCTACACCTACGGGTTGCTAATTTCATCACCCACAGAATTTTTGGCAAATAATATAATGACTTAGCTGGTCCACACTGAATGGGAAAGATCAGATTTCAGATGTGGACAAAGCAGTACTGGCCTTGTGTTTCCTACAAATCAATGAGATATATTTTCCATTTTTGGAACTGAATGGTATGTTTCTTAAGCATTTTTAGATAATTATACATTGGGTCACAGATGAAAATTTAAGATTAGATTTGTTGCTGATTACAGACTTGATCTTTTGTTTCCTTCATCCTTCTGTAGTTTGGAAGATCATAAATTGAATAGTTTGCTACAAATGCAGAATCTTGAAGGTTGGCATCACAGAGTTTGGTGTTGGTTAGGTTGTAGACTACTGGATATGCATTAATGTATGCAATTGTGAATAAGCAAAACTGTGAGGATGGTCTGCATATTAAAATATTGGCTGGTGTGTAGTTAAATGAGGTTAAGTGCTACAGATGCAGAGGACATTACATTCATTTTGGATTTAAGGGAAAGCATGCCTATTTTAAGTTTTTTAGTTCTATTGCTTTAAATTTGTCTTTGTAAGAAAACTGTATTTCATAGACTGCGTTGGATGTCTGTCTTTGTATTAAGGAAATACACTTGTGTATTCAGCAGAGGTAATATATTTCTTTCCTTTGCCATTACTTCTATGGCATTTGTTGCATGTCAGTGTGCAAACATACGCAAAGATAACCATGTAAGCCGCAGCACGAATGTCACTGAAAGCTGCATTTTTCAAGAAAGCTTCGGAAGCAGTTAAAGCTCTAGTAGACTGAGGTTTGGGAAAAGGAGGTAAATGTTTACTATGTTAAACGTGAGCAGTATTCATGCATCTGGATAGCTACCAAGCAAGTTTCATTTTAGACATTTTGGAAGAAAAGAAGACAGCAGCTGTGCATATTCCTTAAAGATTTTGTCCCGTCTAAGTGTTGTTTTTCTGGTAACAGACATCCATACAATGCAGCAGTTATAATCAGAGAATAAGCAGGAAAAAAAGAGAAGCAAATGGAAGTATTGGTTTAAATTAGCTTCATTTGTTGCTTTAGGCATAACAGCACGACTGGTCCTGACACTAATTCTATATTTAAAAAAGATCAAACAAGGAAAACCACTCAGTGTGTCAGGTTCAGAAATTCTTCTTATTGATGTAACAGCTACCAAGAGATATGTTTTATGATTGAGGAATTTTAGGTCCAGTGTAGTTATTGGCTCAAAGAGTGACTGCATTCATTGTTTTTCTAAGAGAACATTCATGTCCCAAGGATGGAATGAATCACAATGGAGCTTTCAGCTACTTTGTGGGAACGTTGTTTTTTTTTTTTTTAATAAAAAGCAAGTTTATATGACTTGGACTGTGAGGGTGGCAGAGTAGGAGTTTGTTTGCTGACAGGTATTTGAGTTAGTGGAGGAATTTTTTTTTTTAAAGGTGTTACAGTATCAATGAAGTACAAGCTAGCTTCTGATGCAGTCTCTGATGGAGTGCTCTTAGGTGATGGATTGGGCTGGTGTTTCTTCCCAGAAGGTAACAAATGCTTAATGGGTGACCAGAAAAGCTTAGCACTGCTTTGCTGGGTGTCCTAGAGTGTGAGGCTATGGAGGTATTTGTAGGCTTAGGAGTTTTGCTGTGTTTTGTGTTGAGGTGAAGTTTTCCAAGCCTTGTCCCTAGTGTGCATGAGTTATTTGGTTGAACTGCTTAACCGCTGGGCAAGGTTAGCTTTGATTCTGTTTGTTCTAACAGAGGCCTGTTCATTAAGCATGCTTAGAAACACAGTACTGAATTTTGCAATGGCATCACGTGGGAATGTTTTCAGAATGTACCAGTTATAATTTTGTAATGTAGAGGTAAAACTTCATCATCCTCTTTCCTCTTCATGTAATGAGTGTAAGATGGGAGATGAGCAGTCTCGGATTCAGATCAGGATGCAGCACAACTGACCCGATGTTTGCAGTGACAAAGATACTTGAAAAGAATGAGGAGAGAGCCCAACTGGACATTCCTAGACTTGGAGAAAGCATATGACAAGGTTCAAGCTGATCTGGGCAGTACAGCGGTGGTTTGAAGTCCAGAAACATTGGTAGAATTAGTGCAGGCTATGTACAAGGATCCAATGACTCACACAGGGGTTCTCAGTGGGAGTGGGTGTACACCAGGGTTCAACTTTGAGCCCACTGCTGTTCATAGTGGTGATGGACTACATTAGCAAACAGGTGGGTGGGGGCAGATCAACAAAGTTGCTGCATGCAGATGATGTGGCATTACAGGCAGACTCTGAGCTAGAACTTCAGCAAAGGATAGGAGAATGGAATGTAAAAGTGAAGGCACATGGGATGAAACTAAGCACAGATAAGACAGTGGTAATGACAGCAAATTGGGGAAATCAGAAGAAGCTGAGAATAGAGATAGAAGGGAAGATGGAGGAACAGGTAAACAGCTTCAAGTATCAGGGAGGGGTGGTTGAGGAGAAGGGAAGTCTGAATGAAGAGGTCAAAGCTAGAATCAGAGGGGCTGCAGCCAACTGGCAGAGTGGTGTAGTCTATGACAGAAGAATGTCAAAGAAGCTGAAAAGTAAGGTGAACAAGACAGTGGTGCAACCAGTACTACTGTATGGTACAGAAACCTGAGCATTAAAGGCAGAACAGTTGAAAAAGCTAGAGGTGATTGAAATTAAGTGCCTGAGAAGGGTGGTAGGATGCACATTGTAGGATAGATGAAGAAATGTGGACATAAGAGCAGAAGCCAAGGTAGCTCCAATTGCAGAAAAGATCAAAGAGAATAGATTATGGTGGTTTTGACACAGGTGCAGAAAAGCAGAAGACAATCTGGTGAGGAAGATTTGGGACAAACAGGATGAAGGTAAGAGGAAGCAAGGATGTCCAGCAAAGAGGTGGATGGATTGTGTGAAAGAAGATCTGCGACAGTCAGGCATGAGTGTTGAACAAGGAATGAGTGTTGTACTGAATTGAGAGAGTTGGCAACAGTTAACACGATACCCCGATCACAAGTAGAAAAAAATGGGAAAAAGGGGAGCTGATGAGGAATAGAAGTTTTATTATTTTGTTATGCCTTGACTGGGTGTTAATGGTTTTCGTAAAGCGATAGAGGTTTATACTGTTTTTTTTTTTTTTTGGAATATGGTAGTTAAAGGTTCTTAATCAAGATGGTCAATCGATTTCATATCACCTAGGATAACAGTTTCCTTGGAAATGGTAGTTAATACTAAAGGTAAGATATCTTCAGCTGTGTTTTTTGTCCAGTGGAGATGTACAGACAGTTATGCATAGGCATTTGTATTTATTAAATTTTAAGAATGTGATGATGAGCTCAGCATTACTCAGCTGTAGAGCAGTATATGGGTAGCATGTCTAAGGAGCTGGAATAGATAACACCAATACCACCACCCTTTTTCTTTATTGTATCAATTCTGATTGTATTACAGTCTTGTGAGAGAAGATCTTTATCTTCAATGTTTGATTTTAACAATGTTTCTGTGATTGCTAATATACCAAAGTAGTGGAGACTTATCCATGCATGAAATTCGGTTAAGTGTACTGTAAATGCTGTGAATATTGATACTGAATAGTTTAAAGCAAGTTCAGTTAGCAAAAGTTTAAGGTGCAGTTTGAGTTGACCAGCCAATGGTGTTAACTGGTGTTTGCAGAGTTGTGGATGGGGTTACACTGGATGAGCAGTTTGTGTTTGTGATCAACTCCAATGGGCCAGGATTAGGGAGAATGTCACTACATGCATACTTTTGGTATAAAGATCAATGTTGCAGGGAACACCTTGGTTTACAATCTAGCTTTCAGTTTGGCTTTGGGAAGGATGAGTGAGCAATTTAGATATTTATGTCTGAAGAGATGAATGCAAGATGTATTATTTATTTACTTTGTTTGCCATTTGTTTACCGGGGGGGGGGGGTCTGACTGGGTCTACAGAACCCATTTTCAGCAGAGGCCCGGGGAGAAAAGCTCCACATACAGTACAATACAAATACAGTATAATCCAATAGAATAAAGCTTACATTAGAAATACTAACAAAAAATAAGTTGAAAGAACAAACTGCTACAAGATGTTGTAATATATTACTATACATCTAGACAATTCTATACAGTTAAAACATTACAGGCAATAATAGTCACTCCCACCATATATGATGTAGACAGTGTCCAAAAAAGTAGTACGTAGGTAGTGCAATGTGTGGCATTGACTGTAACAGTACATACAAAATAGAATGTTCGTTTCAGTTAGGAAAATAGCAGCCAGAAAGTTAAGAAGAATAGAAGCAATAAAGCCTAAAGAGTAGCTTATGGATATGGTATAGAAGCAGAGAAAGAGTTAGAACAGCCTTAGGATCTTGCAGTCTGTGAGGGACTGAAATGTGACAGAAGAGGAAGACCTGAGGATTAGGCAAGCCTGCCTGATATGCAAGAGCAGAGCCATGTATTTTTGAGATGATTTTTTAAAGAGGCTTTGAAATGGGTTAGGCCAGGCATAGACCTGGTATCTAGAGGTAGTGAATTCCAAAGTATAGAGATAGTATGAATACAGGTTCTCTTGTGGGTTTTGAGAAAGCTAAGAGATTTTTGTCTTCTGATCGTAGGGATCAATTTGGTGTGTATGGTGTGACTAGATTGGCTAATGCAGGGCAGGCAGCAGGCTTGAAAATAAGGTTGTGCAAGGTGGATAGCTGAATAAAGGCAAGTTGGTTGGGGAGTGCAAGCCAGTGTAATTCTAGGAGTGATTTACAGTGATGTGTGTGATATTTAGAGTTTGTGGCAAACTTTGCAACTTTGTTGTAGCACTGTGCCAACTTGCTTAGGGTAGAATTTTGTAAGTTAGTTAAGATAGGGGCACCATAAAGAAGGGAGGAAAGTAAAAATGTTTTTGCAAGGGTAGTAAAAAATGTTTGTTTCTATATAAGAGTCCCAGTTTTTGATGAGTTTTCTTTATATTTTGCTGTATATAGGGGTCAAATGAAAGTTTATTGTCAATAATAACATCTAGAAGTTTGGTTTCCTGCACTATTTCTATGACAGTGTTGTTAGATGCAAGGATGTTGAAATGATCAGTGACAGGAGAGGTGTTTTTGGGATGAAAGAGTACTAGTTTTGTCTTCTTTGGATTAAGAAAGAGTTGGGCATTTCTTAGCCAGGATTCGACTGCAGTAAAGGACTGCTAAGTTTTTGAAAGCAGTTCTGGTAGTGATTGAGCAGTGCAGATTATGGTAGAATCATCAGTGTACTGAATGAGGGTCCCAGGGTGAGATGCAGCATGAAGGTTGTTTGTGAAAATTTGATGAGTAGGGGTCCTAGGATGGAGCCTTGGGGGGGGGGGGCTCCAGTAGGGTTGTGGAGGAAGGGTGAGAGTTCACTGGACCATTTCACTACTTGTTTACGATCCTTGAGGTAGCTCTGAAACCATTTTACTGCATTATGTGAGAAGCCTAAGTTAGACAGTGTGTTCAAAAGTAAGGGGTGAGACACTGTGTCAAAGGCTTTGGAGAGATCAAGGAATACTGAGGCTGTATAGCATCCTGCATCTCTGGCCTTGTTCATGGTGTCTGTAAAAGATAATAGTGCTATAGCTGTTCTGTGGCTAGGTCAGAAGCCATGTTGGGTTTTGGTTAAAAGGTTATTTTGCAATAGATATTGCATCACCTGGTGATGGATACCTCTCTTGAGAATTTTGGATATGGGTGACAAGATGGATATACGATGGAAATTGGATGGATCAAGAGAGTTGCCTCCTTTGTGGATGGGGGTGATGTGAGATAGTTTCCATTTGGCAGGTACTTCTGATTTGGATAAAGACCTATTTATAAGGATACTAATTGGGTAAGTGACTGAGTTAGCAGCCAGTTTGAGGTAGTATGGGAGGAGATTATCAGCTGAGGTAGAGCAGAGTTTTAGTTTTTGTAGCAGTTTCTTAATGGTGTCAGTGGGTATGGGCTGAAATGAGAATGGGGCTTGTATGACATTTTGTTGAGTATGGGGATTAGTTATAACAGGGCTAGAAGTAGTTGATGGCCTGGGTTTGGTGTCTGAATAGGTTGACGGGTGGAGGGGGGGGGTTCAGCATTACGGGCGTTAGTTAATAGGTCTGAGATTGATTTTATGAAGTACTTGTTAAAGTTTTCGGCTATTTGTGATGGAGGGGTATCTGGTGATAGGGTGTGCTCTCCATTTCTTCCACAGTTAAGTAGGGAAGACATGGAGTGCCAAGATTTACTGGGGTTGATTTTATGCTGGAGTTGAAGTTGGGAATAATATGACTTCTTATCCCTGTTGATTAGTTTTGTCACTTTGTTACGTAGTGTTTTGAAATTAACATGATTTTGTTCATTATTTTTTTGTTTCCGGGTTGACCAGGCTAGGTCCCTTTACTTCATCAGGTGTTTAGATTCCTCAGAGAGCCATGGTGCTGAGTTCTTTTTGATTCTTTTCATACGAACGGGAGCTGGTGTATTAAGTATGTGAAGGAAGGTGTTATTAAAGTATAGTACAGCATCATTAAGGGTAGTTGTTTAAGGGGTGTCCAGTCTATTTCCTTTAGGAGAGTGTTGAATTTATGCTGACAAAAATTAGTTGAGTTCCTAACTGATTCTACAGTGTGCACTCTTAGTTGTTGGGAGTTTGTTCTAAGAGAATAAGCTGGTAGATGATCGCTCAGGGTGTTAGACAGTGTACCAGAAGGGGGGTAATTGGCAGGGTGCGATACTAGAATCCAGTCTAAGGTGGATTGGCAGGTAAGATCTTTTTTGTATCTTGTTGGACCATTGATAAGCTGAGAAAAAACAATCAGATTTATACTATTTGTGGGGGAGTTGGAAGCTATGATTTGCCAATCTATATTTACATCACCTAAGATTGTTTCAAGGTTTATTGTTTGGGATGTCCAGGATAAAATATTTTCCAACACTGGTATATTGTTACCTGGTGGGATATATATTACTATTATGCAAATTCTTTTTGATGTATTGAGGTTCAAAAAGGAGATTAGTACCTCAGCATTTCAAAGATGGGTATATTACTGGTGCAGGGTGTGATGTTAAGCATAGAGGGATATAGAAATGCTATCCCTCCCCCCTTTTTTAGATCCATCTCTTCTGGTTATTCCAAAGTATGGAGGTATTATTTCTGAGTATTTTACACTGGGGTGTAGCCATGTTTCTGTAAGGGCTAGTATGTCAGGTTTATTCTGATCAATTCAGGCATTCAATGGGGCTATTTTATTACATATGCTTCTAAGGTTCAGCATAAGCATGTTTAAAGTTTTGAGGTTACTCTTTTGGTTAGGATTAGAGTGTGGGCCAGGGTTAGGATGTATGTCTCCACATTTGAGAAGGTAGGTAATGAGAAAGGAGTACCATGAGAAGTGTTTTTTATTCATAGGTGATTATACTGGTGTTAAGTCAGGTTTTGTAGGAGGTGAGGAGGCCAATTTGTGGCTTGAATAATATGGGAGGGTATAGGGGAAAAGCTGAGAGGAGATATGTGAGAAGCTGTGTTGTTTATTGGGGTGATGGTTGGAGGAGGTCGTTAATGTGTATTGATGTGTGGGGGTAAGTGAAGATATAGCTGTAGCGAGGTTGAGAATTAAGAGTAAAGAAGCTAAGCAGGTTAGGAGGAGCGAGTCTATATTATATTTTCGAAAGTTTCAAACATCGAACACCATATGGTCGACACCACATGAGCGATGTTTGAAATTTCGAAAATATAATAATAAAAATAAAAAATTATACTTACCTAAACGCTGTAGCCCCCCACACCCCCACTACTTAAATATTCCTACTCCGAGATCGCAATGCATTGAAGTAAAGGGAAAATATTCCCTACGGCGATTTCTGTGTTACGCGCGCAATGTTTTGACATTTCATCCAATTAGGTTCGCTGAATATGCATTCGCCATTTACAATTTTCGATTACGCAATAGGAACCCAGAGAAGCATGTCAACTGTGACATTGGGTTTAACAATACTAAAAGTGGTATCTATGTGTCAGAATGTAATATCAGGTATAAAACTGTTATCTTGTGATGTGTGTGCAGCTAAAGCGAAGGTTGGAAATGTTTTGACTTCAAGGTGGGATTTGACAATGTGGTCAGGTGTTTTGCCCTGTGGTTTGTGATAAGGAGGGGTGGGGAGATGTTACTGGTCAGTAGTACAATTATGGCACAATGTTAGCTTATGTGTATAATAGAAGAGAAGGTGGTAAGCCCAGAGTTAATGTAAGACAGTCTGAGGTGGCGATAGTATTGTGATGGTAAAATAGAGTAATATGCAAAGAATTATAGTGGGGGGATGAGAATTCAAGCTGATGGATGTAAGGGGAAGCAGATAAGTTTGGTTAAATAAAAGTAGGTAAGGTGTGAGTGAAATGTGGGTGTGGACATGGTAGAGTTGTATATAATTGGATCAGAGGATTAAGGAGGAGTGGTTTGCCTGGGATATGAGTAGAGGTGCTGGGGGAGGATGGGATATGGGGGAAGGGCAGTGGAGTGGAGTGAGTGGGGGAAGGACAGTGGAGCGGAGTGAGTAAAGTGAACAGAGCGGGAAGAAACACTGCAGGTGGTTTACCGTCATAAACAATCAGTAAGGTAGAATGTTCCTGAATACAAAAACAAGGTGACTGAACTCTAAACACTTGACCTGAGTCACAGCATCTAATTTTATATTTATGGGCTTTTCAATGTCTTTTCCAGGGATCTATTACACTGATAAGAGTAAAATATGCTGAAGTGTTAATGTAGCTTCACCTTCAACAGTAAAAGGCCTGTAAGGGTGGGGATATCCTTCAAACAGATTCAACACTACAAACAGAACACACTAGTGCATGACTTACAAATTAAATTATTAGTCTGAGTTTATGAATTTGTATTACATAGATTTAACTCAGTGTATTTTCCCTTGTGAACTCTTGCAACTGCAAGTGAACTTCCGCTGTGCAAGTTCTTTAGGTAGTGGGTTGTTTCACTTCTCGTAGACTGAAGCAGCTGGATGGAGAGAACACTTGGGACAAGGGGTAGTGAAGTGACTCCGTTGTATTGTACAGGTTTGCTGCTACATTGAAGAATATACATGTGGTGGAGATGTTAAGAGGCGTGTGAATAGGAGACAGCAAATTGTGTATAAACAGTGGGGTGTGGTAAGATGCAAGATTATTGAGGAGGAGTAGTAGAGTTGTAGACATTAATGATTTTTGAGTGCCATTATATTATAGAGATGTGTTACTATGATAAGTTAAGACAGAGTGAGTTCAAGAAGCAGGGGCATGCTGAAGACAGCAGAGATGGTACAGACAGATGAATAAGCTGTTTAGAAAAAGTGATTGTAAGATACAAAATGGCGTTGTGGTTAAGTACAACACAAATGGAAGAAGTTGGTCAGGTTAGAGTTACTGAGTCTGACGGCAAAGTATTGTAACTGGACAAGTTGCAAATATGCAAGTCTCATGTGAGTAAGTTTATGTAAGGGTGCAACTACAGGGCAGGAGAGATTAATTAGTAAGTTGCTAGGTAGATTTGTTGGTGGGGGCCTATTAATTGCATGGGAAAGAACAGTCACTAGGGTGGGTTTCATTTGTAAGAGAAAGAAACTGGATTAGGTAAATCAAATGTGGGGTAGAGCTTCAGAGAGTTCAAATGTGGTGTAAGAGGGGTTGGGTGGGAACTGAGTTAGAATACAGGAACAAGGCAAAGCCAAACATAGACAGGCTGAATGTAGCAGAGTAAAACCTGAGAATGCTAAATTATGACTCCAAATAAAACAATCTAGAAAACAGTTTAGAACTACCCTACTGCCTTAGCTAGAAGTAAAAAAAGGAGAATGAAGAGAGAGAGAGAGAAATGGGTGATGATCTGGAAAGAAAAGCCACAGAAAGATAAACACCAGAAAACAGGAGTATGGACAGAATGCATACAGCAGACACTACGGTATTAAAGATAGAAGAAAAGGTAGAAACAATCAAGAGAAGGGTAAAGACAATCACAAGTGAATAAGGAATGAGAATAAATGAGATAATGTCAGAGTTGGCCAGCATAACAGAGCTAGGGGAGGGTAAAAGGTAAAAAGGAGTATACACAAATAACAGCTGCCTCTCCAGTGAAAATAGGCAGACAACCAAGTTCAGAAGGAAAAGACCAGTCAAAGTGGTTGTGAGAAAGAGCCAGTCTGAACGAGGTAGCAGCAGAGAAAATAAGAAACAAAAAGGATATACTATCACTGTGTTAAATCCAGAGAGAAAAGAAAGTAAAATGTACAAAGTTGATACACAAGACAGAAGAGAGAAAGAAAAGAAAAATATAAAAGTCACAGAGGTAAAAGAGCAAAGAAGATCCTTTCTGCTGTACAGGGAGTTCACAACATTAAAAATATACAGCAGGAAAGATCTTTACATAGACACTCGGATAATTCTTGTCCACAGAGTCTGGGGGCCTGCAAAGTGTTGACTGGGGCAAGTGTGGTTCAGCACTGCAGTATACTAAAGGTGGGGGGAGGGCTCCACAGATGTTTAAACTCACGGGCCAATTTTTGTTCCTGAGTCTGTACAGTCTATCAGCCTGCAAAATGCTTACTAGGGAAAGAGGTCCAAGTGTTTAGTGTAGTTCAACACTGTGGGAGTAATATACCAAAGCCTGGGGGGGTTTCTCATATGTTTAAAATCATAGACATCCAGAGGGATAATTCTTGTCTAAAGTACTATTTGTGGGATAGAGCATCTGTGGAAGCAGAAATCATTGCACTTCCTGTTGGTTAGGGATACAAAAAGGTCACAGTACCCTTTTTTCAAAAAAAAAAAAAAAAAAAAAGGTTCATTGTCACTGTAGGAACAAAATGACTACTTGCAGAGTAAGAGAATGCACTTTTTCAACTTGCCCACAAAAGAAGCTGACTCTCCAGGAAAATGTCCAACAATGGTTGCTGGGCATGCCTCATTCCCACAGTCTCATAACTTTCAAACATAGGAGATAGGATCCAGTTCTATATTGTTTATTGATGTATCTTACAATCTTACAATTGTCATGTAGACTGCATGTAAGGTCAGAATTGCCTCTTGAAAATATTCATGAATTGCTTGAAGGGTCAGAAGAACTACCCTCATCTCCTGCACTCTGATATGCAAGAATGCTCTGATGACATCCATATGTCCTGAACCAACTTCCAATCACCATTAAAGGGAGAACCGTAACTAACAGACCAAGGATCAAGTGTTGGGCACTTATTGCTGTACACAAAAGTGTTGTTTGCATCTCTAAGATGTACATATTTTTAGTATTTCACTGGATATGCATTCTTAAACCACTGGACCCAAAGAGTCCACTCAAGAATTCTGTTATGGAATCTGAAGTGGGAGATCACTGGTTTGGCCACTGCCACTGGATCCAGCACCTTGACGCAATCTAAAGTTTATGTTATGAAACACTAAAGAAAAGCAGAAAATGTAAACTGCACTTATGAGATTTATTGCTGGGGAGTCTTGGTTGTGCACAACTGGGTGTCCAAGCTGAAACCTATGTCTATAAATATTGCAAATACCACTCAGAAGCATTTACTGATATTTCCAACAAATAGAACAATCAAATTAGAGACCATCTCCAGGACATTAAGTTGGGGATAGGGCAGAGATATTTCAGCTATCCAGTTATGGAGATGAGATCAAATGATAAAAGTCTGGAGTTGATAATGACTGGTTCCAACTATGATGTACTGATACCTCCTGAATCAGTTGGGAACTAATATAAGGAAGTATACATCATGATGGTCTAAACAGCTCATTTAATTTGCTTCTGCAGGACAAGGAAGGGTAGACAGCAGAGGGACTATACAAAATGTTTCTGTGGGTATGAATGGCTTTAGTCCTCTTAATCTAAGAATCGTCTGACAGCCTTTGTCATTTGTGGAATGAAAAATACCTGCACTAGAGTCTGGAATCTTCTGGTCTGGCAGGACATCATGGAAGGATTTATTTATTTTTTAATTTTAGGACTTCTGCTATTTTACTGCTTTTTCTATTAGGCGGGATGTCACTTAGGGGTAAAAATGGTAACACTACAGTTGTCAGAAAGGAAATTTTGTACCTTTTGAATATTACTGTCCTCATCACCTTGTTTGTGGTGATGGCCTTCCATGCTGACAGGTAGAGGGGACAGTCAAACCATCACTGCCTTCAAAAGGTTAGTAGTCAGGCAAGGTTTGAGAGTTGATATTACCTTCCTATAGGTCACTGACTGCTGAAAGCCGTGGCCATAGTTGTGACCTCTTTGTAGACAGTCCTGGCTGTTTGAACCCTTTCCTGAGTTCTGCTTATTTCATTGCTACCCATGTGAGATCCATGTCTGAAATGGGCAATTTCTGGTCTGGATGAAGGTCCACTGAAGAGTGCAAATCTTAGCACCTATGTCTGTTAAAAGTTTTTACTCTGTTCCATCTTCTCCAATATATATATACCTTAGCCTTGAGGAAAAGGTATCTCAGGTCCATGAAAGGCAGAATTTATAAATGTTGACTTGGAGTCCTCTGCAGAGTTAGTCAACCTGAACCAAGTGTCTGGTGAACAGTAACAAAGTGTCACAGATTCAGCAGAATCCTCCACTTCATTAAATGCCACCCTCATGGTAATTTATTAAATGCCACCCTTATGGTAAGGTTCTTCTTCACAGAAAGCTGACACCTGTAGAAGCAACAAAAACTTCACCATGTCTCTAAAATATTGAATTCATTCTGCGGTTTCTTTGCTAAGCATTAAAAATCAAATACAAGAACTCAAAAGTCCAAATTCCGGCACAGATATCACCCAAAGTATTTTACCCAAATGCAGACACACTGGAGATTTGGGGAAATTAATAAGCATTAACATTGTTTTCAGCAGATGACAAGCCCTACTCCACCTCCATATGGGAACACCTTCACCTGTTGTATATACTAACTCCAGGGTCACACATACATTGGGAAAATGGAAGAGCACCCATTAAGGATGAAACATGGCTCATAGAATTACAGTCTCGCAGTAAAGGCAAAACAGTTAAAAATGTATACTTTGTGAAGTTTGCCTTAAGTGCTATCTTCCCAAAAGATCTGCAATTGAAGACTTCAGTAAACGAGAAAAGTGCCTTAAATTTACATAGCTAAATATTTTATTACATCATCTGTTCCACAGTGGTAAAAGCAGATCCCCTTCTGGGTGTAGATGTGGAATGATAAATGCCTTTTCAATGGTATCAAATGATGTGTAAAGATCATGTTAACTATTTTGATTAGATGCGTACAACTTTATATCTCTATCTCTCTCTGTCTATATAAATGCATAGTTTACCTTGGTTGATTCACAAAAACGAAAGTCGACATCCAAAATGTAAACCACACTACCCCAACAATGGAAAAGTTGAAATCCTATATGCATGCACTGAGAAGTAACTTGGCATATGCAAACATTACATAAAAAATTATCTTTTTTTTTTGCAGTGGGGTAAAACACTGCACCCCACATGTGGGGGCTGTGCACTCCCACACCCCATGTTAAATATATAAACTAACTCTGAGACTGCACAATCCATGGGGAAAGGGAATATTCTCCTACCTTAGAATTGTCAATCTTGCACACCTGTTGACCATCGGTATAGTCGACCAAATACGGTCGATTAAACAGATGTCAACCAAACTCTGTAGACAGCTGAGTTTACAATAATAATCTCTCAGAAAACTGATTAAACCATTATAATGCTCTACAGATTCACAGCACAGCTGTAAACATGTTGCAACTTAACATCACATACCTAGGAATAAAACACAGCATTCCAGTAGTGGTTCATGTTTCTCTTCTGCTTACAAGAATATTAAATATATGTGCATTGAAAAATAGCAAAACTTCAGATAAACTACTAAGAAACAGACTTCCCCTGTAACTAATAAATATTTCATAAAGCACATACACAAATGTACATCTTTAGAGTAGATAAGCATATAGTTTTGCAATTAAAAATCAGCCATGTAAGCCCTACTCTAAGCAATAAACCAAAAAAAAGATGCTACATCATATTAAGAATTTTATTACATGGAAGTTTTGTCAGTTTTGAATTTCTAGTTCTAGGATAAATGTGACTTTCCTATAATTAGCCAAAGTGAAACAGCATAAAGAAATTATCACTCTTAGATTTTCAAAACAAGTATTGCCTATGGGAAAAGATTTGCATCAGGAAGTGGCGTCCCAACCAGAATTATCTTTGAGAATTGACCAGCTCCATACTAAAATGGATTTGGAAGAAGAGAAATGTAATAAGCAAATTGAACTTCTTAAAACCATGACACAGCAGAAAGGAGTTCAAATAAAGGAAAGTACAGTTGTGTAAGCAAACTTACTATAACAGAATATGCTTAAATAATCACTTTTACAGTAGCTTTAACTACATGAGCTATATCCTGCTAAGGAAATGACAACCAGCCAGCTTCCAAAGTTTCGCCCATATTCCATGTACCCAAGCTGTCAGGGAGCTCAGGATGAGCTTTTTTGACCAGAAGCTACTTTACAAGAAGGATCAATAACCTGAATTAAATGCAGAGCCAGACACAGTAAACTACTCCTGCCCAAAGAAATGTGAGGAGGAGTAGATGCATGCTTGGCTTTCTGTTTCTTTTTAACAGGAAAACTGGAGCTAACCATGTTACTAATGGTAGCAACAACTTCCCCAGGGATGGGTACAGCATTCTAACACAACAGGGAAACCTTCCCTATACCCTTTCTCAGGACCAACATGAGTGTATCTTACTTACCCACAGATGAGACCCCAACAGCCGCAAAAGACATGGCTAACCCCCGGTCCATAGTGGCTGTAGATGTTATGCAAAAGGAATCCAGGGTAAAAGATGAGTGGTCTAAGGTACAACAAATGGCCACAGAAGAATCACCCACCTGTGGCTGAGGCAAACTGCTAGCCTGCTGTGGTGGCAAAGGTTGTTTGCTTGCATTTTCTTTTTGTGGCTGGAAGGAGGACTGACCATGGGACTGGTAGTCTATTCCATGGTCAGATCTAAAATGGTGCCTCTTTCCTGGTGACGACAAGCAACAAATGGCCAGTAAAAACTACCAGTCTACAAAAGTTACTTTTTTGACAGAAAAACAGAGTAAAGACACTTTTAAACAGTATGCCAGCCCAACAAAAGTAAAATAAACAATTTTTCCACAGAAAAAAAATGATTATAGTTACTTTACACCATTTTAAACTGACAAGAAAAATTAGCACTCAGTTTAAAAGCATGTTACAACTCTTATGACAGTCCATTAAAATGTAACACTACTAGCTTTAAAATAATCTTCCTGAAGAGAAAAGTTATAAAACAGCATCACAAATAAGAAAATTGAAGTTTTTCTCCTCAAAGGGAACTTATCTGCCCAGAAAAGGAACAGCACAAACTGACCCTCGAGTCTCAACAGCCTCAGAGGAGTGTACTCTTTGGCAGCATAAAGGTCGGAAGTGCTTCGCATACAAATATGTCTTTTAGTCAGCTCAGCTTATGCTGCCTGACAATATATATATAGACAGATAGATATAGATATACAGATAGACATTTATATATATTTTTGATTAAAGGGCAGAAAGGAAAAACATGGCGTTTGAAAGGGAAAACAGAGGATACATTTGCAGAGAACAAAAAAATAAACAGTAAACGTATCGGTGTTCCTCATTGTGGATATGGCTTTGATGAATACAGCTTCTACACGAGAACAGAAATTACAAGTAATATGCCACTGAGCAAAAATAGGGTACTTAAGTAAAACGTAATTCTCATTTCTGCTTTAAATGCTGCTCAAATGTTTTTGTTTATATATATATATATATATATATATATATATATATATATATGTATCTATCTATGGGGTATGGTGCATGCATCTCCTAAGACAAAGGACTTGCAGTGTGCAAGTGTCACAAATATAAGTATCGGGGCTGATGTATACAAATGAACAGAAAGGATGAAGAGAGACTTTACAAGACTGGAAAAATGGTGAAAATATGACAGTTTAATTTTAGTGCAGACAAGTAACAAGTCATGCATCTAGGAAACAAAAAGCCAGAAAAAGGTATACAATTGTTAAACAGCAGCAGTCTTTCCTTACTTATATATTTATTTTACTTGGTTAATGGATTGTTCCAAGGGATTATTTTCAGACATAACCTAGATCACAAACTACAAATTCAATGTGTTGAAAGCCAAAGATAACCACCACAAACATTTTCAGACCAAGGAGAGCATACATTGATATAAGTTTTTTCAGACATCTCTGAATTGCAGAATGATAACCATGATTAAACTTCTGGTACCTAATAATTAAGCAAGCAATCAAGCTGGATGATTAAACCAATTTAGACACAGATAAAAATCACATATCTTCAAAGTAGTAAGGATACATTATAGTAATGCACAGGGAGCAAGCAATCACCTGGAAAATTCTATAAAATGAAAGTGAGTAACCAGTATAGGTTTAGAGGTGAAAAATGGAGTAAATAAATTCCAATAACATTAGCTCAAGGATCAGAATATAAGAGGCAGAGATATCTTAAACCCTAGTGACACCTTACGGCATTTCTCTAGGATAAGCCTAGTGAAACTTTTTGGCATCTAATATAACTTTATTCATATTCACATTAAAATAATAGTACAGCAATGGTACTCTCACAATAATGAAAGACATCATCTTAAAGATTATATAAAGAGCAACATGTCTGCATTGATGACTGACCCATCTATCTAGTACAGCTAAATAAATATTAAAAATGCAGTTCTGTCAATGTCCATATTTCTCAAAATATCTCAACAATGAAGCAGCTAGACCACAGATAAAGAAACACATGCTGCAAACATTATGCATAACTTGAGTGATTACGGAGTTAATGTAAGTTGTTCAAAAACATAACAGAACTAATATCTGAAGTGCTTACTGAAATTTATACATTCCAGCTTAAAACCTCGACTTCAGTAAATGCCCCCTCTTTGTGCTGAACATTTACCCTTTTACATTTCTTCAGTAACACTTACAGCTCTAACAATACGAACATTTGCTTGAACTGTGAAGCTATAATTTGAATTTATCAGAAAAGCTTAGGACATAGCTATTAGAGTCTGAGTCCACAGTACAGAATGAGAACCAAGGGCACAGAGGTCTGCAACATTTGATGACCCCCAAAAACTGCAAAAAGAACTAAGGAGTGTGACATTCTTAACCTCAGTAAAAAAAAAATCATGACCACTTGGGCAACAGCTAAAATGTCACTGTTGTGTGTTTAACTTCAGTGAAGGGAGCAAAGAGTATACACTCCTTAGACTGTTCTCAAGGAGAATAGATGTCCTTCGTTATAAATTAGGGCTAAGTAATACACACCAGTGTGTTTCAGCTCTGTATGCACCTGCAACCATGAATGATAGATAATTCTGCTGGGATTACTGTTCGATGCATACTGCAAGTAACATTGTCTCTACTCATTCAAATCATTTTTTACTGAATTATCACTTGAGTTTTAGAGGTCAACTTACATTTATATAAAAGAAAATAAACTATGTTAACATGCTCACAATTACAAACATTATAGATTCATACACTGTTACTAGGCTGATGACTCGGGGGGGGGGGGGAATGAGAGAATAATGATGTCCTGTATCCAAACAGGAGATTGAAAGCCAGGCATTTATAAGCTACTTCTGTCCACAGAACACGTCACACACATTCTTTTATACAATTCTTGTCAATCCAACATCACATAAACTGATCAGTTCCTACCTTCCCTTAAAGTTTACTTCTCCTCCAAGATATTATTCTGCATGTATTATTGCCACAGCTCCCATGTATTTCTATGTATGTCGCTCCTACCATTTTCTAAGGATCCCCCATTTCCAGTTCTTTTACTTCTATTAAAATATTCACTACTTCCGCACCTCTCAACTGTCTAGATTTTCGCAGAATGCCCTGGCTTTTGTCTCATATTTTTTGGTCCGTTCCTCATTAAATGTGTGGTTTTCTGACCAATTAATGAGGACTGTGATCAATGAATAATGGCATACATTTGAGTTTCAGATTTTACAACCTTTAGAAAATGCTTGCCAATACAAAACCTGTTATCTACTGTCTTAAGTTTATGACCAGTATTTAAAATTTGTCCCTATTTTTGGGCCTTTTCCCCTCATATTAGGCTTTGTCCAGATTTATTGGACTAAAAGGCTAGCAGGTATGATTACTTCAAATACAGTTGGTTTAGACTTTGATTTCCATTTTCTAGTAATTGCTTTTTTGGCAGCCACCAGAATTAAACTTAATAAGGCCTTACTATATATAAGCAATTCAGATCCTGTATTCTAGCTCAAAAAATAATTTCCTTAGTTACACTCATTTGCTCACCTAATATTTCTGACAACTCATTGCATTCCCAAAATATTATTTATTTGTCTTTATTTACTGGGAAAGTCCAACTGGATAATACTATTTTTAGTGGAGAAAAGCTTCATTTGTTTATATTGCATTATACTTAGTTCCAGTTAAAAACAGAGTAGTTATATTTCTACTTACATTTATAAACACACAGTAGTTACCTTTATACATTCTAAGATTTTACAGCGGTAGAAGTTACTAAAGAGAAAGCCCACATGCATCTTAGTGGATTGTACAGGCAGCAGTTATGTATAAAAACTGTTTTGTCATTTCAGCGAGAGGTTGAGAGTATTTTGTTTAAGCAGAGTATTTGAAGAGTATCGTATGCAGAGCACAAGTCTTAATCTGGTGATATAGGTTCTCAGTCACCTCCTTCATTCCCTTTACACCTCTAACATTTGCCACCTACCTGAGAAACAATTCTCTGGCATTTGCTTGGGGTATAAAAATACCTATGTAAACACTGGCAAGCAAAAATCCAAAATCTTGTAGACTGTTGCATATTTGGGAGCCATGCATATGTCCTCTCATTATTTTCTTGTGAATTGCTTAACGAGTCTCTCACCCCAATGTTTTCTAACACCCTCTGATTGATTCCTATAGTTTACATGCAACATTTTATTTGTCCTACCTAATTATCCCTTTTTAAACAGCAGCTTCTGTTCTAGATTCAACTAAACATTTTACCAGAGCAGGTCTTTCACTTAGAATTCCCCTATTCCCTTGTCTCTGCCTATATTCTAATATCAGTCCCTATCAGGGAAAGCAGCTTTTTGGCCTCTTCCCAATCTATGACCTTTCCCTTTTTAGTTATTTGCTACCAATATCTTGGTTCTTTTGTCAGTTTCTTCCAGTAAATTACAGCCCCCACTTGCTTTATTGTCTATACCCCTAATTGCAGTCATCCCTATCGACAAAATCTCCCTTCTCCATTCTCTTGTGAGCTTAGTTTTTAGAAAACTTTTTCCATATAATATTCTGTATGACTGTTTTTATTCTCCTTAAGGATCTGCATGCAAAATCCCACACTCACCTTATTTTCATAAAATTTACAAAATATCTCAAATACTTATATAGGATCTCTGATCATTTTTCTTGTTATAGGCTCCCTAAGTTTAGCAACTACCCTTTCAACTTTCTGTTGCCTAACGGGTTGTGCCAAAAATTTTTGTGCACAGGAGTTATTATTAAACAAACAACTGCTTAACAGCAATCTTTCTAAACTCATGCATATCATCCTATAGTAAAATACAAACTGATAAAGAGGTAAGAAAGCACTATGAAAAAGCAAAGAAGGATGGTGGGTGAATGTGATGCTACAGGGGACGTACCGTTAAGTCTGCAGTTATTTTCTCTGCTTGATTGCTTGCCAAAAATTTTTGTGCACAGGAGTTATTATTAAACAAACAACTGCTTAACAGCAATCTTTCTAAACTCATGCATATTATCCTACAGTAAAATACAAACTGATGAAGAGGTAAGAAAGCACTATGAAAAAGCAAAGAAGGATGGTGGGTGAATGTGATGCTAGAGGGGACGTACCGTTAAGTCTGCAGTTATTTTCTCTGCTTGATGCTCCTTATTTTCTCTTTAGCACTTTGCAGTTGCACCTCTTCTTTTTTGTGAGATCCCCTATTCTGCAATGCTTTAGCCTTTATCAGCACCTCTAAATATTTTTTGTTACTTCTTAATCGCATCTTTTTCTCTTTTACTTCCACTTTCATTTTATCCTACTCACTTGATATACGTTCTGAAAAAGTCTCTTATCTTTCCTAATAACTCTTGAAAAACTTTTACTGCCATTCCTTAAATTCCTCTGTTGTTAACAGGTACATGAGGAAGCACCAGTGTGTCATTTATACTTCTTTACCTTAGTTGTTATTGGCACATGAACTGAAATAGGTACTGGATGTTTGTCGAGGTTTCCAATTAAAGCCACATGTTCCTGTGAACTTCTGTCTAGTCTAGCCCAGTTAGTATAACTTAGGGAATAATATATAAATTCTCTCAGAGTTTCTACTGCTGAATTTATGTCTTCCATACCAAATATTTACATAACTTTCTTCAAAACTCTACCCTCTTTTGTTATATTTTCCATTCTTGGGCCCCCAGGTACATCCTCACTGTTGCAAATTTCAGTCCCAACCTCTAAGTAATATTCCCTGCTGAAAGCTGATTATTTCTCATAAAAGTTTCTTAAACTCCATAAGAGCAGTTTTAGGTGGAATATAAATACATGCCAGAGTAATCCTCTTCCCATAGCAATAGCCTCTTACTATCACAAATCTACCATTACTATCCTCCCCCTCTTCTATCACTATTGGACCTCCTCTAGCAATTAATTTAAGTACCCCTCTTTTCCTTTGTCTATGATATTCTGCTGAATATCCATCCTGAAATCCTTTCATTATCAAATTCACAAACTCACTTTTTCCAAATCTGTATCCTATGTCACTGTTACTTTGTGCTCTGCATTTTATAATATAATACCCTATCTTTATGTCTAGACCTGTAAGGTCAGTGACATTCCAAAATAATATGTTTAGTACATCCATTATAAGAAGTTATAATTCCCACCTATTACACGACACATTTTTCTCATCCAGATCTTTTTGGCAAAAATGAACTTTACGTGTCTATTTTGTAAATAATGCTCATGCTGCCTCCCATTAACTGTGTTATTTCAACGCACACACACACACACATATATATATATATATATATATATATATATATAAGGCCTTTTTCAGCTATGTTAGGAACCTGGGTGGAAACTCCCAGATATGCTCAGAATTAGTCCAAAATGATACAAAAATCACTGACCCACAGACATTGCCAACATACTGGCAGACAGGTTCAGTGCAAACTTCACCCCCCTCTCCCCCCCTAAAGGAGAAATAACTATCCCAGCGGAGTGTAGCCTCCCAGACATCTCAAATGCGCAGGTGAAAGCTGCTCTCTCTAAAGCTAAAAACACAGCATCAATGGGACCGGATGGTGTCCCGGCTGTGTGCTACGAGCTAAATGAGGAATTAAACCCGCACATAAGGCAGCTGTTTAATCTCAGCCTTACCACAGGATACGTGCCCAAGGAGTGGCGTACGGCAACTGTGGTCCCACTCCACAAAGGCGGTGCCTCTACGGACCCTGGTAATTACCGCCCCATAAGCTTAACAAGTCTAGTCTGCAAAGCTATGGAGAGGATCATAATGGAGCTCATAAACAAAGATATAGAGGACTTGCAGACATTGGACCCGACCCAGTTTGGCTTCGTCAAGGGCAGATCATGCCTTTTGAACTTGGTCGACTTCTTTGAAACAGTCACCAAGGCCATTGATGAGGGAAAGGCAGTCTATACAGCCTACCTTGACCTTGCAAAGGCTTTCGACACAATACTCCACTCGGGTATTGTAGAAAAACTTACCAGCTTAAATGTAAACCCATATGTCACAAGATGGGTTGCAAACTGGCTTAAGGACAGAACCCACAGGGTTAGAGTTGCTGGCGCTATGTCAGACTCCAAGCCGGTCACAAGTGGTGTCCCACAGGGCTCGGTCCTTGGCCCCCTATTGTTCGGTATCTACTTCTCAGAAGTACAGGCCAACATGGGAGGACTTTGGCTGACAAAGTTTGCAGACGACTGCAAACTGGGCGCCATAGTGGAAAGTGCATCTGACACGGATATCCTTCAGAAGGGACTCACGGAAACAGATAGCTGGTGCCAGAGCCATGGCCTGAAGTTAAATGCCAAAAAATGTATAGTCATACCCTTCGGGAAAAACAAGGTAACCCCAAGCTACCATATAGGTGGCAATCCACTAAGCACAGAAGAGGTTATCAGGGACCTGGGGACCCAGGTTGACAGTGGCCTTTCTTTTGACACTCACGTTGCTAAAGTGGTTAGAAAGACCTTATACATTTCCCACCTGATCATGAAGGGATTCACATCCAGATCTAGTGAGGTCATTGTTCCCCTGTACTCTTCACTTATCAGACCAATGATCGAGTACAATGCCCCATTCGGGATGTATCTCACCCGACATCTGCAGCAATTGGAGAGACCCCAAAAGTTCCTCACCAAAAGGATAAAGGGACTCCAAAATCTGTCATATGCTGCAAGATTGAAGAAACTCCAGCTCTATTCAGTTGCATACCGTCTGCTCATAGGTGACATGTGCCTGACATACAAGGCCATGTCCAACCCGGAATTAATGGACATGCTCCACCTCAAAAAATCCAAATCCACCAAAACCACTAGAGCAAGCGACTTAAACCTTAGTACGGATATAAATAGGACGTGCTGGAGGGATAGATTTATCACTCAGAGACTCCCTATGCTGTGGAATAAAATCCCGGTCCATGTGAGGCAGAGCACCTCGCTGGCTCTGTTCAAGAGAAATCTTGACCTGTGGATGGGAGATCGTAGGTTTATCCCGGGAATCATCTTTGTGTCACTGCTGGACAGAGGCACAACAAACTAATGGGCACAGCATTTTTTCATATAAGGGGTGGCGTAAGCCACAAAACTTTGGGCTAGGCTTATAAATGCCTTAGGGCAGATAGCCTAGTATAAACCTATGAACCTATGAACCTATATATATATATATATATATATATATATATATATATATATATATATACATACATATATGTACACACAAGTAAATATGTGCAAGGCATATTTTTAAAATCATGATGTTTCATTGCAAATTCAGCTTGCATTTTGTTATGATTGTTTATGTTTCATTGTAAATTTAGCTTGTATTCTTTGTTATGATTGTTTGTGTTGTCTCTGACTTCTTGGCCGGGGGTCATGATTGAAAAGTGTATAAAGACGAGTTCACTTACCTGGTTAACAAGTGTAGTAACGAATGAATAATAAATAAATAAATACTGGGGCTGTTTTCTCTGGACCTATGGTTAAACTGTGCCTTCCTGAGAAAAAGGGGCAGACCACAAGAAGAGGACAGCACATAGGGCTATGAATCTCATTGGCAAGTGCCTCAAAGACAATGTCAGCTCTTTTGCTAACAGTAAAGCCAGGAAGCCCGTGCAAAAAAAAAAAAAAGAGAGGGAGAGAGAGTGGTGCTCATATGGTACAGAAAGCAAAATAATTCTGCAAACATTAGCAAGCAAAGTGTAGGTGTAAAAGCAGATGAGTTTAAGTGCAGCAGATATGCATAAGGTATACATCAACCTACAGTAAAATACAAACTGATGAAGAGGTAAGAAAGCACTGTGAAAAAAGATGGATGGTGGGTGAATGTGATGCTACAGGGGAAGTACGTTAAGTCTGCAGTTATTTTCTCTGCTTGGGACTTTTACTGCAGTATCTGTTCTGTGGGAGGTATGTTTTCCAGTTGCATTGTAACATTCTAACAAAGCTTTAAGTTTCCAGAAATGTTTTTGGCTTTCTAGCAATGGCTATCTACTTTTTTTTTTTTAAATTTGCTGATATTTACAGTGTAGCCAGCATGTCTTTTTCTAAGTGGTGTTTGTGCAGTTTGACAGTTTGGATGTCCACAGGTCTTGAACACTTAACTAATCTAGTGAACATTTCCAGGCATTATCAAGACAAAAGAAACAAAGAAAAAAAGTTCTCTCTCTGCAGACACTTGGTAAGTTACTAACGTGTCCAGTTCTGCAGACCTCATTTTTGCAAGAATACAGGCCATGAGGTCATCCAGTGGAGAGTAGGAAGCAACATGTATTTCAAAGGGATCTACAGAGTACAGTTAGGCACACACTTGATACAGGAAGTGATCTTCACACTTCGTTAATAACAGTAAGCAGAAGATAACCATGTATAGTTACAAACAGCTATCACATTACAATCTAGACCAATCTCATACAAGACAAATTCATAACGGTTTCTTCCAGCCAGCAAAAGCCTTTCTACATTCCCAGCTATTGACACCAATTCACTATCACAAGTACATGATATATCTCCTTTAAAATAAACAAATATGTTATCTTTTTTCTTACATGTTGCAGGACTAAAAAATAAGTTATGTACTCACCATAACATTCCATGTGAGTTGTTCATCTCGCCTTCAGTCTTTACTGATGGGTTCGGAGATGATCCTCAGCTCCGACTCGGCCAACTGCAAAAGCTCAAGGTCTTCAATCAGCTTGAGGCCAACTCCCTATCCCATGATGCACCCTGATCTTCCCTCAGATCTTGTTTGCTGCCTGACTACCTAGTAGTATAAATATGCCACTCAGAGAGCTGGATAAGAGACAATGCACCATATAAGAAAAGTGACGGACCTCAAGTAGACTGGATGGAGGTGGGAGGGTGGGACGTAAGAATGAAGGCAAGATGAACAACTCACATGGAACATTATGGTGAGTACATAACTTCTTCATGTGAAGTTGTTCTATCTCGCCATTCATTCTTTACTGATGGGTGGCGTCCCAAGCACCATCTTTTTCGGGTGGCTCACGGGAGAATATCCCTCAGAACTGTGGAACCAAAGGAGGTGCTGTCCCTGGAGGCCTTCTCTACTTTGTAATGAGTGATAAAGGTATGAGGTCTTGACCAGGTAGCTGCTGCATAAATTGAATCTAATGGTAACCTTGCAGAAAAGGCTAATGAGGTTGAAACAGCTCTAGTAGAATGGGCTTTTATTTTTTGTTGCAAGGGAGCATTCTCTGAATTATACATGAAGGAAATGCAATCGGATGGCCATCCTGACAAGGTTACTTTTGTCACTGGGGCACCCTTTTTTGACTCTGAAAAGGAAACAGAGCTGATCTGTTGATCTGAATTGTGTCTAGATAAAATCGGAGTTGTATATGAATAGCAAGTTTGTGCAGCATGTGTTCTATCCTATTTATGTACTGAGGAAAGAAAACTGGCAACTCAGTGGATTGGTTAAGATTTGTCTCTGAACAAACTTTTGGTAAAAAGAATGGATTAGTTCTGAGTGAAACTCTGTCATTATGGAAAATCTGATAAGGCGGTTTAATGGTCAAGGCCTGCAACTCAGAAATCCTCTGGGCAGAAGTAATGGCTATCAGAAAAATAGTCTTCCATGAAAGGAATTTAAAAGGACAGGTCGAGGCTGGTTCAAAAGGAGGTAATATGATATTGGAGAGAACAAAATTTAGATTCTATGGCATGACTGCAGCCCTGATCGGTGGCCTCAAATGAATGGCAACTTTAAGAAAGGTTTTAGCGAGTAGATGCGACATGACATTGGAGCCTTGGAAGCCAAGATGAAAGTTTGAGATCGCTGCTAACTGAACTCTAATGGTAGCTGCAGCAGCTCCTTCATTGAAAAGTTTAGTTAGAAATTCCAATATAGATGGGATCGGAGCTAGATAAGGATCAACATCATTCTGAGATGCCCATGAGAAAAATCTCTTCCATTTGCTAAGATATAACTTACTGGTGGATAATTTATGAGAGGATGTTATAATATGTTGGGCCTCAGCTGAGAGGTTGTAAATCCTGGCTATTGTGGGAATTGGAGCAGCCAAGCTGTCAGTTTGAGGGAATGAAGAGAAGGATGAAGAACCCCCGATGAATGGGTCAACAGATTTGGAACTGGGTCCAGGATCCGGGGTTTTTCCAAGAGATGAGGCTGGAGGAAGGGGAACCAAATTTGCTGAGGCCAGTAAGGGGCTATTAGGATCATGGTCCTTCCCAGAATTTTTGCTTTCTGTAATACTTTGGGAATCAGAGGGAAGGGAGGAAATGCATAAAGGAGACCCAGGGGCCGATTGTGCACCAGTGCATCTCTTGGGGCATCCCCCGGCAGGGGAATCAGGGCAAAGTAGCTTCTGCATTTCGTGTTTGTTGAGGTTGCAAAGAGATCGCAGCAAGGCTGGCCCCACCTGCGGAATATCCGTTCTGCTACTTGTTGCTTTAGGGACCACTCATGAGGCAGTAAGATTGCCCTGCTTGGCTTTTCTACTATCACACTGGATTTCCCCAGGATGTGCATTGCTATCAGAAAGTGCTGGGAGGAGACTGCCCACTGCCACACTATCATGGCCTCTCGACACAGAGCGTAAGATCTGGTTCCTCCTTGTTTGCTTGATGTACCAGACCACTGACATATTGTCTGTCTGAATTGCAATTGTTCCCAGAGGCAGACGGTCTTGAAAGGACTGCAACGCTAGAAGTACCACTCTCATCTCCAGAACATTAATATGCAGATGAGCCTCATGTTTCTTCCATGTGCCTTGGGCTGTTCTCCCTGATAATGCCCCTCCCACCCAATCAAGGAAGTGTCCGTGGTCACCGTCACTATGGGACTGGGTAGAATGAATGGACATCTCCAAGATACATGTTGAAACGCCAGCCACCACTGAAGGTCCTTCTTGCATGTATCCGTTATGTTAATTTGGTGTGACATTGGAAGTTCCTGAAAGGACCATTGAGATAATAGGAGCCATTGTAGAACTCGCATGTGCATTCGAGCGAGGGGAATGGCAATGATTGCTGCCACCATCGATCCTAGCAATTTGAGTACCAGTGAGACTGGGGCTTTTTTTCTTGGAAGCAGGTCTAATATTTGTTTTTGTAATAGACAAATTATTTCTGGAGGCAGAGTTAATGTCATTGAAACTGTGTTTAGTTCTGTGCCTATAAAGACTGTTGCGATGGCGGTAAGGCAGATTTTTCTGAGTTGATGGTAATCCCCAACTGACTGCAGAGATTTAAGGTTGTGTCCCTCACATGAATAAGTTGATGCTTGGTGGTGGCAGTGAGGAGCCAGTCATCTAGATATGGAAACACCTGGAATCCCAACCTGTCAGATGAGCGGTGACTACTACCATATATTTGGTGAACACTCTGGGGGCTGTAGTGAGACCAAAGGGCAGAGCGCAAAATTGATAATGGCTGGCTCCAAGC